>NC_056734.1:539471558-539516558 GCF_019279795.1 Protopterus annectens
CAATCCATCATATACCAATCAAAGATGATTTAATAATGTCTTCAAATGTCTTTTAGTTTCAAAATAGATATGAAACAATGGAATGACTTGACTTTGATGCTTTAGTCCGAATCAAACTGATTTCCTATTTAATTAACAACCTGGCAAATTCATAAAACATGTACACAATTGCGTACAAGCATTGTGCATGCTGTGGTTTGCATACTGTATGGATATTATTGCCATTTATATGCTATTTATTTACTGAGCTGATTTTTTTTCAGTCATAACCCACACACAAAGAGCAGGTATGAGCTATCAAATGCAAGAATACAAACTATAAATAAACTATATCTAGGCAGGATACCTGGCATGCAGGAGATAAAAGAGTATCGTAACAGAAGATATACTATACATAGGTAAAAGATGCTGAAGACATTATTTATTTTATTTTATTTTATTTATTTATTTATGTATTTGTCTTTGCTGAGTGGGAAAGTCCGACTGGGACAGAAATGCCCTTTTTTCAGCAGTGGCCTGGGGAGAAAAGCTCCACATTTACATTCATAAGTTACAAGTGTTCACAATACATAGGCATTTTTATTAAGTTATTTTACATTGTAGATAGTATTGTGTCTATAGAGTGCAAACAAACATGGTATTTAGCTGTTTACAAAAATGCTATGTCTGTAAAGAAAAACGTAAAACAAATGGAAACTATTCATTTACATTTAGTTTTGTAGTTACAAAGTGGAGGTAAAAATGAAAAAGAGAGAAAGAAAAATAAACTAGTTTCAGAGATGAGAGGTGAAAACAATAGAGAAATACTAATTTTCTACAGAAGGAGAGAAGAGTGAAATTGTACTAATTTCATCATCATGATGGTTCCATATATGATGAGTTAGGAAGGTGAGGCATGGTTTTGTCAGATGTACAGCTGATTAATAAATTGCTTTGGTCATAGGATCATAGGAGGTTACTAGGCTATCATCCTGGAGGTCATTTCAAGCCTAGCCATTCTATCTCAATTTAATATCATAGATACTCTAGCCAATACCCAGGATTGTATTTATTAATGACTGCTTATGTCCAGGAGGGTTGTGGGTGATATCCCCTGTAAGAATTTATGGTGCCCCATCCACTTGTCCAGGTTCCTTTAGAACAGTGTCATAGAGGTGCTCTGCTTCATATGAATTGGCAGCCTATTCCAAAGATGCAGCAGTTGTTGGGAGACAAATTTGTCCCTCCAGCACATCCTATTCAAGTCTCAGGCCATATTTAGGTCTCTGAAATGGGTAGCTCTAGTTCTGTTTGATTTATGAATGTGCAACAAATTCATTAGATTTGAGTTGGAGATTGCTCTGTAAGGCAAGCATAAGTTTCCCCTAAGAGGTCTATATGATATTAATAGTGACAGGGACTTTAGTCAGTCTGTGTAAGGCATGTGCTGGAATCCCTTGATCTTCTTAGTTAGAAACCTCTGAGGTTTCTCCAATTGCTGCAGGTGCTTTGTATGGTACATGCCAAAAGGGGTTTTATACATATATATAATATATAAATATTAACCAGGTGAAGTGCAAGAGCAGAGCCAGGAGTGTTGTAGATGCTGTTTTAGTAGGCTTCTAAAGCATTTTGAGTAATACTACAAAATGATATAAATATGCAAATAAATGTGAAAATTTCAACTCAGATGCAGATATGAAAATTAAATGCACTAATATATTTATTGGCTTATAACTTTTGCCTGCTCAACTATTGTTACAAAAGTATGCACATGGTTTCTTTATTTAGGTGTTCTCTCAGTGTTTTTTAAAGGGTGATTCATAAAACTGAATTATAGTAATCATTGACAAAGTACACACACGCTCATTTTCCTACAGCTACCATGCACAGTGATTGTGTACTAGAGCTATAAGTGATAACTACCAGTGCTGGTTCCCTTATGTAATGGACTAGCTATAGAGATAGCAGTCATCAAAGTAAGCCAATACATGTGTGCGCTGCATAGGTGATTTCACTGTTTGCCCTGAGCACTGAAAACATGCTTTGAACCTCTTATACTGTAGTAGTTAATAAATCTAACCCCTGCTGGCAATGGTTGCACTTGTATACCCCTCCATCATTTCAGCAATGGGGATTGCTTTGCTATACAGCACCTCACACCCTAAGGCCTTTGTTTACCACCTGATATTGCCCATCCACATGGAGTCTCGTGTCATATTGTGTTACGTTTACCCTGCAGGTGAATCTCTGCCAGCGCTACCCATCTGCTACTGTGCTAACTCTTTCCAAGTTCACCTGCAGCCAGACACCTAGACTTTCCTATTACATTAACTTTTTTTTAATATGATGTGTACATCACAGAATTGGCCTGTTCCCACCTCTTTTGCAAAAGAACCTGTCATATAGTCTTCAAACACCGCTGCACAGACATGTAATCTGTTGATTATTTCCATCGGGGTGTCCACTAGTGTATTGGTCAAATTTCCGAAGAAACTGGGAAGCAGCTCATCTAATCTCTGTGTCTCATACTTCTTTATAACAGCCATATGTTTTTCTACACTTGCTCTAGCTCCACCTCCGTCCCAGTATTGTACCCTCCCTTCCTTTTCCTTTGTCAAAACTGAAGTATTTTTTCAATAGTTTTGCTTTTCCCTTTCTCCTGTGAGCTGTCCGCCATCCTTGCTCAGCTTGTCATTTCTTTGCTGCCTTCTTGACCATTTCGACCAACTCACTTTAATTTGCACTACTGATGCCCTCACCTCATTTGCTACCCTTTTTCTTGCTTTCTTATATGGTGCAAATTCTACCATCTCACCTTTTCCCTTCTATGTCTTGCCTTACCTTTCTTTATTCATTCATTGCTGACCTCACATTCCTGTGTAGCAGCACTGGAAATCATCTATTTTCCCATTCATGGCCTATGCTACTCTGTCCCCAGCTTATTCCAATAAGTTCTTCTCTCACTCATCTTGCCTCCACACACCAAACTCATCTTTTACCATCTCCCTAAGCTCTGCATGAGTTACCTCCCTAAAATATCACACATTCACTTGGGTATCCCTGACTGCCCTACCTCATTGCTAAGGATCACATCCAGAATTCTATCCTTTCTTGTTCAGTACCATGGCAGCAGATGGGAACCCTTCATGCTGCAAGACCTAAGCCTCCCCCCACTACCTCTCATCCTTGGAGCTCAGAATCTCCAAATCTGCTCCAGGCAAATTCAGACTGCACACGGGTCTAACCATGTTCCTCCTACTTTACTCCTTCACTCTCTCTGCCAGTCTCTGGTCCTCCTGCATTGATTGATGTGAGGGATGATGCTCTGTATCAGTATGCTAGCATTCCCAGTTATACTACTTTATCTCCAGGGTGCTTGTCATAGGTTCTGCCCATTTCTTCTACCTTGCCTCCCCTCCTTTCATGGCATGGAGTTCCGCCTCTTCTTTGACTCTACATTTGCTGCCTCATTTACACAAATCTCCTGTCTGTCATTCCGATACAAACTGCACCCTGGAACCTTCATGCCCCATCCTCTTCTTGTTACCACACATGTTTCTGTGGTATTTGCAATGTATGCCTCCCATCCTGCATCACTGCTTGTAATGCCTCATGTTCCTACCTATATACTACTCAACCATAGTCTGATTCGACCATGTTTGTTCCTCTGCTACATTCTGTGTTCATGTTTTCCTTCTGACTATTGACTAGGGACCTAGCTCACTCTTCTACTTTGGTGACACCCCTCCCCTCTTCTCCTTTGTTTAAAGGTATGTTCATTAAGGTGTACTTGTCCATTCCAACTCTGAACCCCACTGCCTCTTCTAGGCTGACATGGATCCCATCCATGCACAACGAATGTCTCTGCAAAACCTTTTATCCCTTACCAGTCCTAAACCCTTCTCCTTTGCCCCTGCCACAGCCGGTCAATATATTCTCAAATTCTTTCCTTCCTCAGGATGCTGGCTACTAACACAGGCCATGCTTCATCTTACGTCTTTGTGATATATATTTGAAACAAAGATATATTAAAAAACTTAATATGCTTTACTTAACCAACTTGTTTAATAGTGATTAACTTAAGTTTTCGGGTACTTGTTATGTGTACATAACCTGATATTCCACAGCATATTTTTAGGCAAGATTCAAAGGACAAAACCACCACCGTAACAGATACAAGCATGCAAAATCTGAAGGTAATGTTACTCAATGCTAGAAGTCTAAACCTCAAAATGCACCCTCTCGAGGCACTCCTAAAAATGGAGAACATCAATATCTGTGCAGTAACTGAGACCTGGTTCAAGGCTCCAGAGGGCACCTCTACAATACCAGGCTACAACTCTTACCACACTTTTTGGCCACCAAACCAAGACCAAAAGACTAAAGGTGGAGGAGTGTCCATATTCACCAAGGATATTCATACCCAACACAATGCATCTGAAATTGTCCAGATGCAACTAACACTAGGTAAGACTGCAATCCAAATTGTAGCTTGCTACAGATCCCCCACCATGCCCCAAGATTCTCACTACACCTTTCTAAACATACTGGAAAATATTAAGATACAATCAAACACCCTAATACTGGATGATTTCAACTACCCTGCCATTAATTGGGAAAACTACTCGGGTACCAACTCCTTTTCCCAATGGTTCTTGGAATTCATAAATTCCAATGCCCTGGATCAACTAATCCCTTGTCCCAACAGGGGCTCCAATATCCTAGACCTGGTCATTACCAACATGGGAGATAGATGCGCCACATCAGTGGTCACCCCCTCATTAGTCAGGTATGACTATAAGCAAATCACCCTTGACATCCACATCTCACCCCCACCCCCCAGTAAGGAAACCTTCGTAAAAGACTTCTCCAAAGCCAACTTCATGCTACTTAAGTCAGAAGTGACAAACTTCATGGCACCCATGCAGAAGGGAGCTGAAAGTTCAACTGCTGAATCCTACACTAAGGCACTGTATGAGCACATCCACTTGTGCATGAATCGTGCCATCCCAAATAGAACCAAGACGCTCTCTTCCAAGAAAAGGAAGCCAATCTGGTGGTCCCCTGCCATAAACAAACTATACAACAGATGGAAGAAACTGTTGCAGAAAAGAGGACAATCCCAGGATGCCAAAAACTCCCTTACCAGCCTCGGTAAGAAGTTGAGATCCCTCATAAAATCCTCCAAAGCTAGTTACGAAAATAAAATTGCCAAAGATTCCAAAGACAACCACAAGGCATTCTATAGTTATGTCAAGAATCTAAATGGCAATGCTCAGATCTGCTCTGAACTACAACAGAATGGCATTAAATATACTGATCCCAAGGATATTGCCAATATCCTGGCAGATCGATTTAGTGCCAACTTCACCCCTCTCTCACCTCCTAAAGGGCCCATCTCAATACCAGAAGATTGCCAAATTCTGTAATCACAGCCACACAGGTAGAAACCACACTCTCCAAAGCTAAGAATACAGCATCCATGGGACCAGATGACATCTCGGGCTGTGTACTACATGAACTACAAAATGAACTGGCACCTCACCTAAGTGTAATATTTAATCATAGCCTCACCTCAGGCTTCGTGCCCACTGACTGGCACACAGCTACAGTTATCCCACTCAACAAGGGGGGATTCACCTTGGATCCTGGGAACTACTGTCCCATCAGTCTGATGAGCCTGATCTGCAAGGCATGGAAAGTATTATCATGGAACTTTTAAACAAAGACATCGGCAACCTTCAAACACTGGACCCCACCCAGTTTGGGTTCGTGAAGGGCCAATCTTGTCTCCTGAACCTGATTAACGTCTTTGAATCAGTCTCCAGAGCTGTGGACGAGGGTAAGGTGGTCCACACAGCCTATATGGACCTCTCCAAGGTCTTTGACACCATCCCCCACTCTGGAATCATAGATAAACTTACTAAGCTGGACATAAATCCCTACATCACTCAATGGGTTGCCAACTGGCTTACTGACAGAACCCAGACTGTAAAAGTAGCCAACTCCAAATCCAGCTCCAGAGAAGTGAGAAGTGGAATACCACAGGGTTCAGTCCTGGGACCACTCTTGTTTGGCATCTACTTCTTTGAAGTACAGGCCAACACTAAGGGACTCTGACTAACAAAGTTTGAGGATGACTGCAAACTGGGAGCCATTACTGAATCACCAAATGATGTGGATATACAAAAGGGCCTTACAGAAACAGATACTTCATGCCAGAGCCATGGGCTCAAGCTTAATGCCAAGAAATGTATAGTTATCCCCTTTGGGAAAAACCATGTATCCATGAATTACCACATAGGTGGCAGTACACTAAACACCAAAAGTGTGATGAGAGACTTAGGGGCACAGGTGGACAGTGGTTTCACCTTCAATAACCACATTGCCACAACAGTCAGGAAATCCTTCTATGTAGCATACCTCATCACTAAGGGCTTTTCATCCAGAAAAAGGAGGTCATTGTCCCACTGTAATCATCCCTCATTAGACCCATTATAGAGTACAATGCCCCATTTGGTATGTACCTCACAAGACATCTGCAACAGCTGGAAAGGCCACAGAAATACCTTATGAAAAGAATCACAGGCCTAAAGCAGATGCCTTATGCTGACCATCTAAAAAAAACTCCAGCTATACTCTATGACATATCATCTACTCAGAGGTGATCTCTGCTTAACATACCAGGCCATATCAAATCCTGAGCTGTTGGACATGCTCCACTTAAAGAAATCCCAATCCCTTAGAGCCACATGGTCCAGGGATCTTAACCTTGTCATCAAAATGAAGAAAACATGCTGGAGGGATAGGTTCCTGACCCAGAGACTCCACATACTCTTGAATAGACTGACCATACATGTCAAGCAGAGTACCTCCTTGGCCCTCTTCAAAAGGAACCTTGACGATAGGATGGGAGATAAGAAATTCACCCCGGGGATTACGTCAGTTGCCCTGTTAGACAGGGGTCCAAGGAAGCAAATATTGTGGGAAGAAATATCCGGGGAATTGTTTGGCTAGGCTTGTATAGGCCCTAGCACCGATAGCCTAGTACCAACCTATGAACCTATGAACCTATATTCAGACTAGAAAGATGTTGTTCTTTAAATGATTCGACATGCCATCTCTAACCATTTAGATTATATTTGGTACAATTGCCACTGTCCATGATTGTATCATGTTTAGTAACTTACTCTCTGTATTAAGCTGTATATTACTGGACAGCATGCAAATCCAACTCATCGATGAGATCGAGACTGGTATGGAGGATGCAGGCAGAGAGATCAGTCTCCTGTAACAGGTAGGGCAATTTATAAGACAGTCAGATTCATGGAAGCTAATTATTTAATGCAAAAATAATACAGACTTATGAATGGACTGCAGCCAGTGTAAGGCAATAGAATAATATCGTGCTATGAAGGGTATCCTTTGGAAGGAAAGAATAAAAAAAATATTTCATATTTATAACCACACCTAGGCAAAATCACATGTTGCACTACAAGAGAACAGTACTGAAGACCAACAGAATTCTGGGATACATAGTCGAGGGAGTTCCGTTAAAAACTTCAAGGTCATCCTTCTTTGCTAAGGGACACTTCTAAAACCAAGTAAGAACACATCTACAGTAGCATCTCCAGTTCCCGCAGCTATACAAAGAAAGTAAGAAATAAAGACAGATTAGGTTTCTAGAGAGCTTAAAACAAACTAAGTGGTGAGGGAAATGGAAGAACAGAGAATGCATGCGGAGTGATTGCCAAGGTGGGTCATGAATGTACTCACTGTCTCTTGGTAAATATAATAGCTAAATTGGAATCCCACAGAACAGTCTTGGAAAGTCAGTCTGAGGCTGGCACTTTGACTGCATTATAAAAATTAAATGGAGCATTCCTACAAACTGACATTGACGATAAAATAAAGGCAGCTGTTTGGAATACTAAGCAAGTAGATTATTATCATCATACAACATTTGGTAATCTCATACACACACACACACACGCACACACACACACACACACATATATATATATATATATATATATATATATATATATACATATATATACATATATATATATATATATATACATATATATATATATATATATATATATATATATATATATATATGGATCTACTTTAGTAGATCGAATCTCCATATAACCAAAATGCAGATCATTGAGATGACAATATCGTAACCGCACAATAGCAAAAAATATCGAAAGTCAAAACAATAAAAATAGCTCTTTTAATAATTCTGCAGGGGGGCAACCCCCCCCCGCACCCCCTACACCCCCATTCAAATTAAATATACCAACTCCGAGATCACACTACACTAGAGAAAAGGTACATTTCCCTTTCCTCACTGTACCGCGATCTCCAAACAGGATCTCCGAGTAGTGTGTGAGATTCACACCTGGTTCTTTCCAAATGATGTGTATCCTTGTTAAAATAAGTAGTTTGTTTCCTTTTTCATGTTTGTAGGTAGTGTTAAAAGCTTTGAGAGTACAGGGTGCATGATATGTAATATCCGGCATACTTTTAGCTGATAAGTAGTACAAACCGAGGCATTCACAATACTAATACATACCAACACTACAGTAAAGAAAGAACTGCATACACATCGATCTTGTAACTGTCGATTTTGTCACTTTTCATTATTTTGAACTTTCGCTTCTGTCAACTTGATCATCTCTATTTCAGTTATGTGGTGATTCAATCTACTAAAGTAGATATATACATGTGTGTGTGTATATATATATATATATATATATATATATATATATATATATATACATATATACATCTAAGATCAAGTGCCTTTTATGCTTTGAAATCTATTCAGTATTCTACATTAAAATTAGCTATAGAAAACAGCATGGATGAAAACTTGGCAAGTAAGAACACAGTAGTACCAGTCGATTATAGTCCGGAAGCCCATATTTAAGATTCATGACAACACAGAAGCTTCTAAGGCTTCCTTGTTACAGGAGCTAATGGGCAGTTCATGTTCTGGTGTCAAATCAGTGGTATAGAAAGATGAAGCCATGACTGCCACCCACATGATCCTAGATCAGCTACCAACCTGGGTACCAGATGACCCAACAAGGGAGGGTAGGAATGAATGTCTTGATTCTGGCTTACTCATCCTGGGTGGGCATAAGGAAGTAGTCTTTCACACTGCTACATTGACTCCCAGCAGAGGTTGGGTGTCACAGTGAGTTCATCAGCAACTGGGATATGGCTGAGGTATAAACACCAAGCAGTTCATGATGTACCTATAGTCAGACATCAGCATTAACACATATTACTAGGTGGCTGATATTACAGTCAGAACCAGTTCACTGCAAATGGGGACTGGGATTTAAAACTAAGCAGAAAAAAACTCTGATGGCTGCCTGGTTGCTGACTTCCTCAACCATTTGTTGCCCAAAGAAGAATGAAGGGAGGCCAGTTAGGTTGCAGGAGGGCTAGTACTTCTCTAGCAGCACTGCTAGTCTGCAAGTTACTGTAGAGAATTAGGGCTATGAGCTGTTAATGAGCAACGTCTTTTAGTCCAGGGTTTGATACCCTCAGTCTCCATTTGCCTACTGTGTGACTTTGAGCAAGTCATTTATCCAAACAGTGCTCTAAGGCAAGTGGAAAATCAAACTAGATTCCTCTGTGATCTCATGGACTGTATGTCTAGTAACTACCTATTAGCACATAAAAAGGAAATGAAAAAAAGAAAAGATTTTAGTCCTTCACCAAATTATAGTGAGATTTTTATAAATCTCTCATCTAAGAATTATTCATCAGCTCTGGATATGGGGACTTGCAAACACTAGAATATTCACACTAGGAGAGAGAGAGAGGAGTTAGGAAGATGAGATGTACAGAAATTGGGGAGGCTGACGTTGAAGAGAATGGACAAAACAGGAACAAAGTGCCATGGTAGCATCTGGAAAGGGGGTCAATTCCATACTGATAGAAGGAACTATAACTTCAGAGAGAGTATGGCAAGGTCCTGGAACACATTGACAGTAAGTATTGTGAGGTGACATTATTAAGTATTTTTGTGACAGATTAAAGAAGGGGTGGGGCTAGGGAAGGATCACATTCATCCTCCAGTGATACATTGATTGCTCAAATACTATATTGCTAAACTGAAGTACCATAGGATGCCACCTCTAACTTGGTCAGTTCAATTATGTTCAATTTGCTGTAAATAAAGAAGGAAACATTGATCATCACTGTCTAGTCTAGTATCTCATATTAAAGAAAACTGTTAAAATACTCAGATAGTTGCAGTTTTAAATATAACATTTTACTTACAGCTACACATTTCTCTTCAGTATAACATCTGGATGAATTTCTGTTAAAAATCATTTCATAATTGTATATTACAATGATATACTTGATTCTGTGGAACAGCATCTTACAAATCAATAACTTCAACCAATAAAACATTAGAAACCCACTTACTTGAGGTATTCTATCTTGTTTCTATTTCCTGGTCCTCCAAGAAGCTATGTCAAGTTCTTCTTTGCAGAGATCAAGTATCTTACAGTCACTGAAATTCAGTTTTACCTTAGAGTTGTTCTGGTCTTTGTGACCCTTCCAACATCTAGAGCAGATCATACTGCACTGGCTATGGGGATGGCTTTCAGAAAGCAGCTCAGAGTGTTCACAAAACTATTAATACTACAGGCAGGAAAGATTGCAGGGCAGCATGATTTCATACAGTGAGCTTCCTAATATCAGCATCTTTAATAATTTATAAGATTGTTTTCGTAAAATAGTTGAATTCCAATCTGGCCATATAAAACAGATGTGATAGTGTTGTCTCCTTCATTTTTTATTCTCGGGCATAATCAAAACTGCAACAGGCATGGATTATAGTAAAAAAAAAAAAACTATAGTATTTCTTCACCCTCCCTTACCTGAGCTAACCATGATACAAAAAGTAATTTCAACAGCAGTGGCACATGCTAACTGTAATGCCTTCTCCTTGAGCCCAATACAGTAATAAATTCAATAGGCAGGTGGCATGAAAATAAAAAGGCAGATGGCATGAACCTTTCTGCTCGTACCCAATAGAATGACTGTTCCACAGATTCAGGTTCCATCTTTTAATTGTGCTATTTCATAATCAGCTATTTTCATACATTTGCTGCTCAGCCATGGATTAATCGGGTAAAAATGACCAGCATTAACTCTGTGTCCTTCTGCAGTTTGATGTAATGTGCTACCTATGGATACTGGAAACTGGAATTAAGAAGTGCTACACTGTTAAAAACATAAATCAGAGCAGAAGTCCAACCAGAGAATTAATTTATTAGATTAACCACTTTCATCCAAGCACATAAAGGAGTTCATCAGAATCTGAATCGTACAGCAAATGCTTCTATTTTAAAACCTAGACCCAGTCATGTGATCAAACAGCCTATCAGCTGATCATACTGTTCAGTACAATTTAAAAGATAGACTTCTCTAAAAGTTGACATCATGTTACAATGATATCAAAATTAAAATCAATTAAATTGCAGTGTGCATTTTATATATAACAAAATCAAGTGGTGTACTGTACTATGCTATGCTATGATACTATAGTAACATGCCATACTATACAATTTTCTAAACATTGTTAGTTGTCAGAGAAAATAGAGCAATGTCAAGAAGTAGAAAACACATAGGTTACGCAAAACCATACTTGTTATGCTTAGAGTATGTGTGTGTGTGTGTGTGTGTGTGTGTGTGTGTGTGTGTGTGTGTGTGTGTGTGTGTGTGTGTGTGCGTGTGCAGCGCAGCATGTGTGTGTGTGTGTGTGTGTGTGTGTGTGTGTGTCAGTCTGTCTGTCTGTGTGTATAGGCATAAAACTCAGTAAACTAGTAAACCTGTGGTCATCGTTTTATATCTTGTTGGGATCCAGGTTATTATTTGCAGTATAATTGTAAAATATCTGAAACTCTTATACCCCTCAAAATCAACACTGCTGGAACAGATGTTTTGGTTGTGATACTGAACAACATGTTTTAAGCATGGAGTTGTTGCACTTTTCTAAACAGTCTGAGTATTTTAACCAAGAGAGCAAAGCCCAGGATCATAAGTTTATCATAGGTTCATAGGTTGATAGGTGTTTACTAAGTTAATGACCACAAGGGCCTTTTTAAGCCTAGCCATGCATTCCAAATCACTGACAAGTTCTGGTACCCTTGATAAGTGTAAGCAGAGGTTTGGGAGATGAAACATTTACAGGCTGCCTGTGTCCATTACAGACATAGGTGCCAAACCAGGGATGAATTTCCTGTTCTCCATCCAACTGTCCAAGTAACACTTGAATTGATTTAAGGAGGAACTCTGATTCACATGGGTGGGGAGCCTGTTCCAAAGACAAGGTAGTCTCTGGGATACATACCTGTCTCTCTAGCAGGTTCTATTTATATCACAGGCAAGGTTTAAGTCTTTAGAATGGGTAATTCTGGTACTGTTTGTTTTGTGGATATGCAGGAGGTCCATCAGAGTGGGGTCTGATGATGCCCTAAATGCCAAGCATAGATCTCCCCTCAGCAGCTTGTAGGAGACAGAATATAGGGATAGGACCTTGAGGCAGTCTGCATGGGTTATTTTACTTACACCCTGTATTCCTTTAGTGAGGAACTTCTGTGAACATTCCATTTGCAGGATATGCCTGGTTAGGTATATATCAAAGGGGGCATTGTACTCAATGACAGGTCCTATGAATGCCAAATACAGTGGAACAATGAATTTCTTGGACCTAGATGCCATACCTTTGTTTATAAGTTGTGCAGCATAGAATGATTTCTTCACTACTGTAGAGATGTGACAGTCAAAGACTAGATTACTGTCTATGTGTGCCCCTAAGTCCCTGACTCCTGGATCAACTCTAAGGGGTATGTTGTCAATATGATAGTTACCAGGGGTGGATGACTTCCTGAAGGATACTATTATTCATTTCTTGGCATTTAATTTTAGTCGTTGTCTCTGACACTAGTTCTTTGTCTGTGTCAGCCCTTCCTGGAAATATTTGTGTTGGTGTGGGATTCAGTGACACCTCCTAATTTGCAATTATCTGCAAATTTAGTCAGCTAGAGGCCATTGACATTGGCCTTGACTTCAGAGAAGAAAATGCTAAAAAGGAGTGCCCAAGGACCGATCCCTGAGGGACTCCAATTGTTACTGGCCTCTTTGTAAAGGTGGACTCCCCAATTCTAACTTCCTGGATCTTGTCTCTGAGTCAGTCTATTTCCATCTCCTTCTGCTCACCCAGGCTAAACTCTCCTCCCTCATTCTCAGTCAGTAGACTTCTATTTATCTTGCAAGTATCTTTCCTCATACCTCTCTCTTCCTCTCAATAACTGCCATTTCTTCTAGGTATAGACACTTGGTTTATACTTTATATTATTATAATACTGTATCATACTGAATGTTATTTGGATTGTGCAGTCCAAAGTGTTTCATTTTTGTACTTGTATAGTGAAACATTTTTTATCTTACTTTTGGTTGGTGTGTAATCTTAAGTGTTATTATGCTTGTTTTCTTTGATGAAAAATATAGTGTTATTCTGTACCTATGAAACCTCTGCTGAAAAAGGACTTGTGCCCAGTCAGACTTTCCTAGTAACCAAATATAAAATAAAAATAATAAACAAACAAATAAATATTTGGCTATCCGCTGGATGACATATGGCTTTGCACCCAAAATCTTGAGTTTCTCAACAATGTCCAAGGGGGTACTGTGTCAAATGCCTTGGCCATGTCAAGGTAGGCAGTGTGAACCATTTTGCTCTCATTCATTGCCTTGGTGACCTTCTCAAATAAGTCCACCAGACTGAGTAGGCATGACCAGCCATTGATGAAACCAAATTGGGTTGGGTGCAGTGTCTGGAGGTTTATATCATTATTGATCATTTCCATGATAATTCTTTCCATGGCTTTGCATATAAGACTAATGAGACTTATGGGTTTGTAGTTTCCAGGATCTGTAGATGGCCCACATTTGTGCAGAGGGATGACTGTAGCTGTTCTTCATTCATGAGGCACGAAGCCTGTTTGAAAGCTACAGTTAAATAGCAATTCCAAAGGGCCAGATAGATCATGTTTCATACTATTTAGAAGGCATCCTGGGATATTGTCTGGGCTGCACCTCGTAATTTTGCCATGATTTTCATCATTCTTTTATACAGCCTATTGATTTTGTGATTCCACCAGGGTGGCTAATTTTCTGACTTAGTTCTGTACTTCCTCCTGGTGGGTACAGTTGCCTGCTTGCAGCTATTAACATGATTGTATAGGGTTTCTGTGAACATTGCTACATAGACAGCAATGTTCTCAGGGTTTATAGTGCTTAAAATTTTGCCAGATTATCACCTAATAGCAGGAAGTTATCCTTAAAATAGTTCCTGAATATTTCAGGGTTAGCTGGGGGTCCAGGATTTAGTCTTACTTTAAAGGAGACCATGTTGTGGTCTGACCTTACTAGGGTGTGTGCAGCACTCTCCCATATTAGTAAGGACTAGATCAGGTATGGTTGAAACATGGAGTAGCTCAAGTGCATTGTCCTGTTTGACCAGCCTTGAGGTATATTTATTTTTGATGTAAATTGAGATGCCTCTGCCTTTAGTCCCTGTCTTAGTCCCTATCTGTGTAGTAGCTGGTCTAAATGTGTGGAAGGCATTATAACCTTGCACTGCTGGTGTGTTCTCCATGGCTTTAAACCATGTCTCAGTGACTGCACAAACGTCAGCATTCTCTAGGGTGAGGAGAGCTTCTAAGGAGTGGAGTTTTTTGTTTAGACTCCTAGCATTTGGCAGTAATACCTTTAGATTTTCTTGGTTTTGTTTTGTTTTGTCAGAAGTACTTTCACTTTGGCATTGCCTAAAAAAGGTCCTATGAGGGAAGACAATGTTTTAGCTAATATTTGAAATCCTAGAGGAGAGAGGTGTAGACCATCACTGGCAAAGCAGCATGGTCTGATGACCATCTCCTTCCATAATGACAAATATTGAACCACCTTAGAATGACACCAGAAGCTAAGCCAATTATTAAAGTCTTTCATCTTTTTTCATATCGTGGCATCATCCTTGGAGAAAGTAAAATGCTGCTCAATGCTAGACTAATACCAGCCTGGGGCACATATTCCAAGAGCTCCATGATGTCTTTCTTCATATAGTCTAGGCAAGTACATGTCATGTCATTTACACCCATGTGGACTATGACTGAGTCATACTGGTACTAGTGGTCCAATGACTTGAGCGTGTGTGTAATGTGGCAGATCCTAGCCCCTGATAAGCAACTGACCATGACTTTCTCCTTACTCAGTCTGGTGAGAGGACATCAGTGTGTCTCACGATGGAGTCTCCAAATGACCAGAATGATGGACTGCATGGTGATTTGCCTTATGGGCTTAGCAGTAGAGGCTCCATGAGATGTGGCTGCATGTCTTGACTGAGTGTTTTTTTTTTAAAGCATGCATTCGGGGCTGCTGATGGTATTTGTTATGTGTACTTCATCTAGGGGGTCTTTGAGGTTTAGGAAGGTAACATTTAAGTGCCTCAGCATATGTGGGTCTATATTTCTGCTTTAAATTGTATGTGATAAGTGCAGTATGTGTACTACTGACAACCTTATTGACATTAGGAGTACTTTTATATGAGAGCTTTACCTTCAGTGACATTGTGTAATACATCTCTCACATACCAAATCTGTTTGTTTGGGAATTAACTGGTTGCCAGTAAACATTAGGTAATTTTGACATTGTTTCACCAAAACTAAACAATACACAATAACACAAAAAAGTGGAGGAAATAAATCACCAGATGTCTCAAAAAATTTAATGCTGACAAAGGTTAAGCACTTTACGCCATTTCACACTGGCCTTCTTCAGAACAAGGAAAAAACATTTCTACACATTTTAAATACTGTCATCTGTTAAAAACAACCAGTCATCCATCTTCAATTGTCTTAACAGCCAATACAAGCAATTATTTAATTAAATAACAGAACATTGACTTTGCACCTAAACATATAAAATAAAAATGAATATAAATAAAGCAGCTTGTTCCTCAACCCGTACAAAGTTCCACACCAACACACACTGAAAGTAAAACACTTATTTAATACGAATAAAATTCAGTTGAGCGCTTTCATCTAAATTATATAGACTTCTTCAGAACAGTTCTAAAACATTACTCAATTACTTAAATACTTTTTTTTAAAAAAAACAATTACTACGTCATTTATACAATTAATAATTAAAGTGCCTTTAATTTAAAGTGAATATTATTACCAATAATTGGAGTATATTTAAGACCGACAGGAAATTAGTAGAAATAGTAGGAAATGTACCTAAGTTTGTGGCCAGGAACGGGCCAAATATGAAAAATGAGATAGAAAAGAAAAAAGGAAATGAAGGGGAAGCAGGGGTCCCTGGGGGAACATCCAGTTGTGGCACCTGTAACCAATGTAGGTACATTACAAAGAAGAATAGTCTTATGTTGGATGATTTAAATCACACAAAAATTATTTTTAAAAAAGGTAATTGTAGGACTAAACATATAGTTTACCTTGCCTACTGTACGAAGTGTTCCTGCTATTACATCGGGAAGACCGATAGATGTCTCCGACAAAGGATTTATGATCATTATTACAATATTAAAAAGCAAGATACCAGGAATGCATTATGGAGGCACATTGCACAGTCAAATGGTTGTAATGAGTTTTATTTTGGTATATTAGATGTGGCCAAGGAGAATCCAAGGGGTGGATGTATTAAAAAGAAACTTGCTGAATTAGAAGCTAGATGGCAAATCAGACTAAATGCCTCTACTCCCCCTGGACTCAATGACCATATATCCATTAAGCCCATCCTAGAGAATTTAGCAAAATAAAAGAAGCAAAGTGTAATTGTATATAAAAGAAGTTCAAACCACACACAATGGTACATTTCATACGTCAGAAGTTTTATTATTAATATTAAGTTTTATTATTAATATTAACTTCAAATTGTTTTAATAGTAGTACTTACATTATTGTATTGGAGAAATGTATTAAAATTGTTAAAAATAGTTGTTTAAAGTAAAAAAATAGGACGGTATTATATGAATATGCACACTGGCACTTTAATTATTAATTGTATAAATGACGTAGTAATTGGTTTTTTTAAAAAAAAGTATTTAAGTAATTGAGTAATGTTTTAGAACTGTTCTGAAGAAGTCTATATAATTTAGATGAAAGCGCTCAACTGAATTTTATTCGTATTAAATAAGTGTTTTACTTTCAGTGTGTGTTGGTGTGGAACTTTGTACGGGTTGAGGAACAAGCTGCTTTATTTATATTCATTGTTGACGTGTTCCTTACAGTTTACTTGTTATTTGTGGTCGGAAACCCAAGATGGATTCACTTGACGAATTACCGTCCATTTATTCGCCCAGGAGGGACGAAATTAAAAGTTTACAGTCGGAGATGACTATAATCAGAGGGGAGCTCACGAGGCTAATTGAGCTTATGAGCCAGCCAGGACAAACTACAAAAGGGAGCATACCAGTGATGTCATCACGCTCCACCAGCATGCGTGATAATGATGATGGGATACCTAACGGACAAGGCGAGCCACGAGTTAGCGGGGAAGTAAGGAGCAGTAACTCTAATGGATCCTACTCTCACGTTGTGGGTCGGATGGACCGGACCATCGGAGGAAGAGAATTAGGATCGGAGGCTAAATACGCTATTTCGGGGGCTAAGCCGAAAAGGATACCGCCTAAAAGGACTTACACCATGGTACCAAACATCAAACAACAAGGTACTGTTCACATGGAGCGTAATACTGACGTTACTGGTATTAACGCTGGCTGTAATAAGTTTAATTTTAATAAGTTTGTAGTTAATAACTACGACTTTGATCGCAAATTTACTAATAATGGCAATAATATAGATAAAATGGATATAAAAGAGCCGGAAAATGACAGTAGCTCTTTGAAGGACTTAATCTACAGGTTTGGAAAAAAACTGAAACTATGTAAAAGTTTCTAGTGGAAAATGGGTATCTGAAAAAATGTGTTGATACTAATATTGTACCCATGGGGCTACGATTCTTTAAATACCCTATGGGAATAGAATTGGATGATGAAAATACTATGCAATGTATTAAATTATTTGATGAATTTGGTGTTTCATTTATGCGGTTCATCATCAGTTGTAATGATAAAAAAATATGCACACTATTGAATGAATTAGAGGAATTAAATGACAATATAGTAAATGACTTAATGTATGATGAATATGAATATAGCATGGATACACAATATATATGGGTGCAGAATCAAGTGGATAAAATATTTGATAGAAAATGTAAGAAGTTTAATAGGGACTTGGAGCAATATGCCAAGGGTACAGCTTACAGATGGGAAACCAGGGGAACTGGAACAAAATGGATAAATAATGAAGGAATGAAAAGGAACAGGAATAATTATTCCTATAGGCAGAAGTTTAATAGGCCACATCTAAGTAATAATGAAGTTTTTTTAGAAAAAGAGGGCGAATGGGAGGAAGTAAAGACAAAGCACAAACAAACTCACCACCACCAAAGGGAAAATGTGGAAGAGCATTTGCACCAACACAACCCAGGGTGGAAGAGGATGAGATAGTGAAGGTAAATTCTATCACTAGTAGTTACAAACAATTTCATATCCACAATTACACTGATTTACAATTAAGGAAAGAGCATTTTACACTTTTTAGTAAAGGGATGAAATTTGTGCCTGTAAGGAAATTTAATGTGGAGGAGACAATTATTGATGTAAAAAAATATATTCGGAAGTTAAATTTAGCAGTCTTATATAGTAATAACAAAGATACTAATGTAGTTAAAAGTGAATTTAAGAAAAAGAGTGTGTACACCCCCCTATTAAATAACACCTTGGCTATGTTTGAAAATATAGTGGTGGATGACCTTTATGCTCTTAAGGGCAAAGTGAACAGTGATAAAATCAATTATAATTTAAACAAAAATGAAGCTGACACTTTGAAAGAATTGCAAAACAATAAATGGATTAGAATAATGAAGCCTGATAAGGGGGGTGGGGTAGTTATATTCAAACAGGAGGAATATAAAAATAAGATCAATGATATTCTTCTAGATTCAGGTAACTACCTCACATCTTCTAAGAATGAAGTCAATATAGGCTATAATAAAATTAATTTGTATTTGGAAGACTTATTAATTGAAGAAAGAATCAGTGTTGACTTATACAATTATTTGAAGATAGAGAAACCTATTATCAGTACGATAATAGGTATACCCAAACTTCATAAAAATTCATTAGATCCCCCCTTTCGACCCATAATATCGGGAAGTTTGCCTAAAACCTTCAATTTTGGAAAGGTGGTGGATGTTTGGTTAAAACCCATATATAAGGCCATAGAACACATTATTATTGATTCATGGGATTTTCTAGGTCGACTTAAAAATGAAATGATATCACCTGGATGTACTTTGGTCACCATTGACGTGGTAGACCTATTCTCCAGTATACCCCATGATGGTGGACTCTCCAGATTAGATTCCCAGTTAACAAAGGCTAGTCATCTCACATATGATAAGAAATTGTTAATAGTGGAATTCATGGAAATAGTCTTAAAAAATAACTTCATTTTATTTGAAGGAGAGTACTATTTACAATGTAGGGGTACAGCTATGGGAGCGGCATGCGCACCGATATATGCGAACCTCTATCTATATGACTGGGAGGAAGAATTCATCCTAAATACTAACTGGTATAATAACATGGCATGTTATTATCGGTTCCTTTTTTGGGCCCTAAATCTTTTTTAAGGACTTGTGGAAAAATCTATTTTTCCCTTTCCACCCAGGTAATTTTTTGTTATTTATCTTGCAAGTATCTTTCCTCATACCTCTCTCTTCCTCTCAATAACTGCCATTTCTTCAAGGTATAGACACTTGGTTTATACTTTATATTATTATAATACTGTATCATACTGAATGTTATTTGGTTTGTGCAGTCCAAAGTGTTTCATTTTTGTACTTGTATAGTGAAACATTTTTTATCTTACTTTTGGTTGGTGTGTAATCTTAAGTGTTATTATGCTTGTTTTCTTTGATGAAAAATATAGTGTTATTCTGTACCTATGAAACCTCTGCTGAAAAAGGACTTGTGCCCAGTCAGACTTTCCTAGTAACCAAATATAAAATAAAAATAATAAACAAACAAATAAATAAATAAATATTTGGCTATCCGCCGGATGACATATGGCTTTGCACCCAAAATCTTGAGTTTCTCAACAATGTCCAAGGGGGTACTGTGTCAAATGCCTTGGCCATATCAAGGTAGGCAGTGTGAACCATTTTGCTCTCATTTATTGCTTTGGTGACCTTCTCAAATAAGTCCACCAGACTGAGTAGGCATGACCAGCCGTTGATGAAACCAAATTGGGTTGGGTGCAGTGTCTGGAGGTTTATATCATTATTGATCATTTCCATGATAATTCTTTCCATGGCTTTGCATATAAGACTAATGAGACTTATGGGTTTGTAGTTTCCAGGATCTGTAGATGGCCCACTTTTGTGCAGAGGGATGACTGTAGCTGTTCTTCATTCATGAGGCACGAAGCCTGTTTGAAAGCTACAGTTAAATAGCAATTCCAGAGGGCCAGATAGATCATGTTTCATGCTATTTAGAAGGCATTCTGGGATATTGTCTGGGCTGCACCTCCTAATTTTGCCATGATTTTCATCATTCTGTTATACAGCCTATTGATTTTGTGATTCCACCAGGGTGGCTAATTTTGTGACTTAGTTCTGTACTTCCTCCTGGTGGGTACAGTTGCCTGTTTGCAGCTATTAACATGCTTGTATAGGGTTTCTGTGAACATTGCTACATAGACAGCAATGTTCTCAGGATTTATAGTGCTTAAAATTTTGCCAGATTATCACCTAATAGCAGGAAGTTATCCTTAAAATAGTTCCTGAATATTTCAGGGTTAGCTGGGGGTCCAGGATTTAGTCTTACTTTGAAGGAGACCATGTTGTGGTCTGACCTTACTAGGGTGTGTGCAGCACTCTCCCATATTAGTAAGGACTAGATCAGGTATGGTTGAAACATGGAGTAGCTCAAGTGCATTGTCCTGTTTGACCAGCCTTTAGGTATATTTATTTTTGATGTAAATTGAGATGCCTCTGCCTTTAGTCCCTGTCTTAGTCCCTATCTGTGTAGTAGCTGGTCTAAATGTGTGGAAGGCATTATAACCTTGCACTGCTGGTGTGTTCTCCATGGCTTTAAACCATGTCTCAGTGACTGCACAAACGTCAGCATTCTCTACGGTGAGGAGAGCTTCTAAGGAGTGGAGTTTTTTGTTTAGACTCCTAGCATTTGGCAGTAATACCTTTAGATTTTCTTGGTTTTGTTTTGTTTTGTCAGAAGTGCTTTCACTTTGGCATTGCCTAAAAAAGGTCCTATGAGGGAAGACAATGTTTTAGCTAATATTTGAAATCCTAGAGGAGAGAGGTGTAGAACATCACTGGCAAAGCAGCATGGTCTGATGACCATCTCCTTCCATAATGACAAATATTGAACCACCTTAGAATGACACCAGAAGCTAAGCCAATTATTAAAGTCTTTCATCTTTTTTCATATCGTGGCATCATCCTTGGAGAAAGTAAAATGCTGCTCAATGCTAGACTAATACCAGCCTGGGGCACATATTCCAAGAGCTCCATGATGTCTTTCTTCATATAGTCTAGGCAAGTACGTCATGTCATTTACACCCATGTGGACTATGACTGAGTCATACTGGTACTAGTGGTCCAATGACTTGAGCGTGTGTGTAATGTGGCAGATCCTAGCCCCTGATAAGCAACTGACCATGACTTTCTCCTTACTCAGTCTGGTGAGAGGACATCAGTGTGTCTCACGATGGAGTCTCCAAATGACCAGAATGATGGACTGCATGGTGGTTTGCCTTATGGGCTTAGCAGTAGAGGCTCCATGAGATGTGGCTGCATGTCTTGATTGAGTGTTTTTTTTTTAAAGCATGCATTCGGGGCTGCTGATGGTATTTGTTATGTGTACTTCATCTAGGGGGTCTTTGAGGTTTAGGAAGGTAACATTTAAGTGCCTCAGCATATGTGGGTCTATATTTCTGCTTTAAATTGTATGTGATAAGTGCAGTATGTGTACTACTGACAACCTTATTGACATTAGGAGTACTTTTATATGAGAGCTTTACCTTCAGTGACATTGTGTAATACATCTCTCACATACCACATCTGTTTGTTTGGGAATTAACTGGTTGCCAGTAAACATTAGGTAATTTTGACATTGTTTCACCAAAACTAAACAATACACAATAAAACAAAAAAGTGGAGGAAATAAATCACCAGATGTCTCAAAAAATTTAATGCTGACAAAGGTTAAGCACTTTATGCCATTTCACACTGGCCTTCTTCAGAACAAGGAAAAAACATTTCTACACATTTTAAATACTGTCATCTGTTAAAAACAACCAGTCATCCATCTTCAATTGTCTTAACAGCCAATACAAGCAATTATTTAATTAAATAACAGAACATTGACTTTGCACCTAAACATATAAAATAAAAAAATAACAATTTATTATTTTTTGTACCTATCATAGTAAACGTTCCTGTGTAAAACTGCTTTATAGTTTACCCCACCATTTAACACAGGTGCATTATATGCATTGAAAAAAAAATGCCATTTTAATTCTTTATACTCTAATTCTCCCTCCTTGTCTCCATTAAAATCACTGGGCACACTATCTATCACACAAAAATGAAATTTCTTAAAATTCAAACATGTTAAAGTATGCTTAAAAAGTGCATTGTCCATATTTTCATTTTTGATGGCATATAAGTGCTCATACATCCTTCTTCTTAACTGCCTATTAGTTTTACCAATATAAAATGATGTACATGCAGAGCACTTAGCCATATAAACCACAAAAGTAGACCCACAATGAAACCTTCCTGGAACCTGTCATATTCTGTTAATAATGACTACCTCAAAATTTGGACTCTATGCTATAAACCTGCAAAAGTTACACTTATTACATTTAAAAGTGCCCTTATTCTTCACTTCTTTAGAATGACATCTAAATTCTAACAACTCTTTAAAGTTCTTAGCCCTTTTGTTAATGAAAATGGGGGAGAAACTAATACTGAACTTATTCCATTGTGTGCTTGCAATATTATCCAATGTCTTTTATAACCCCTTTTATTGCTTCACTATCCACACTGTAAACCAAGGTCATGGACATGGACCTGTTTGGTGAAATGTTATCCTCACCTTCTTGGTCATTTGTATTCCCTGTCAATATTTCCCTTACTATCTTTGATGGATACCCCACTATGTGTGAATCTTGAATGTAACTCATCTACAAATTTTTCTAAAACTGTTACGTCTGTAGTTAACCTATCTAACCTCACTAACTGCCCTTTGATAATGGTATGCTTAACATAAGTGGAATGCACACTAGAGTGGTCCAGTAAACAATTACTTGCCACATTTTTGTAACTGATGATGGAACTCAGCTTGCATCCTCCAGTTTGTTTAAAAACGTCTAAGCCCAAAAAACATACATTGGAAGTACTTGATGTAAATGAAAAACTTAAAAAAAAGTTGTACTCTTGTTCATACTGTTGATAAGGGTGTTCAACTCAATATTTGAGCCTTTCCAAAAAAAAAAAAAACAAATCATCAATAAATCTATAATATAAACACATCTTCTTACTGCCTTCTATCTGGGATAGAATGTTGGTCTCCCAGTAAGCCACCATCAGATTGGTGCAATTTGGAGCCAACCTGGATCCCATAGCCACATCCGCAATTTGCAAATAATGTTCACTTTCAAAAATAAAAAAAAAATAAATATACTCCATGCATTCCAACATAAATCTACATTCTCTAACTTCATATTTATCACTGTTAATTAACATTGCCAACCTACTCTAATCCCACTTCATGTGGAATGCAGGTATATAATGACTTAAATTGAACTGTAAGTATCAAATCTTCAGATGCCACATTTTGTCCTTGATCTTATTTAAAAATCAAAAGAATCTCTTATAGATGAATCACACCTTTGGACCAATTTTAAAAGTGCCCTATCTATAAATTTTGAAAGGGGTTCCAACTTGGAAGCAGGTGCCGAAACGATAGGACTATAAGGATGGCTTTATCATCCTTATGTATTTTTGGTATGCCAAATAGACTTCCAATTTTTGGTTTAGATACCTGAAAATAAGCATATATATTTTCAGGTATAACCCCCTCACAAACACTCTCAAATAACCATGAATCAATGTACTTGTAAGCCTTATAAATATCCTTTTAAGCACCTTCTTATAAAATTGGTCATCAGAAAGCAAATTATGCATATGTTTGATGTAGTCAGATTGATTTACAATGACCATTGAACCTCCTTTGTCTGCCCTCATAACTCGAATCGAATGATCATTCTTAATGGACAAAAAACTTTTCTGCTCTGCTTTTTTAAATTGTAAAACTTTTTGTTACTTTTTTCTTTAATAAACTTATAATTTCAACTTCACATATCTCTTCAAAGGCCTTTATGGTGGGGTGTAGTGGAGGGTTATATACATTTGGTACAACATAATCACTCACATGTCTTGTTGTGTTGTCTCCAAAAAGCAATTTTAAATTAAGTTTGCGTGTATACCCTTTTAAGCCAATTAAAGTATGTGTAATGTCTGCACTTTTCAAGGGAATGAAGGTAAAATCTTTACTTAAAACTGCAAACTCTTGGTCAGACAAAATCTTGTTAGATAAATTAAACACTTTAAAAGTCTTGGGTGTTACCTGGGAAAATTGTCCATCCACTTGTTTCTCTTCTTCTGAAACAGCAGATACAAATTCTGGCTGTTTTCTGTATGTGCCGCTTTTGTCCAAGAGTGATTTGTTGATTCCCAACTGTTCTCCCCTTGATGCCCTTGTTTCATCCCTCTCCCTGCTACTTCCACTGACTTGTTTTGTACCAGTCTCCTCTCTTGAATTGTCTCAGCATGCCCATATCCATCAAGCTGGTAACGGAGATAGTGGGAAACTTCATATCCATGGCAACAGACCCTTTTATTGATTAGACAGTTGGAGTGTGAATATAAAGCAATGTCAGGGGTATCTATGTTGCAACTCTGGGGATAGTGCCTGTCACTGGAAACTAGTTGTCCTGTTTACAACTATGTATTGGTGAACTTTCAATCATGCTTTTACAGGAAAAATGTCACTCCGGGTGTCTGTATCAATACAGGGCACCATCAAACACTTGAGGGGAAACTAACAAGTAGACCCTGAAAATTTATGGATGTAGCATTTAGACAGATATTCTGAAATTAGAAACATATCAAGCAGTACTTACTGAAAACAAAGAATTACCTTGTCAACAGTGATGAAACGAAGAGAGATGCATGAATGACTACTTCCTGTCTACTACTAGTGCTGGTCACACCACAGCTTCACTTTGCTGGGATACAATATTCCTTTGCTTCTTATCTCACCAGAACCAAACATTAGCACCAATCCCAAGGTAAGAAGCAGGCCTCAGCCAGTTTGGTGATACACAGTCTTCTACCAGATGATGCAAGGGTCTGTAGGGTTGTTGTAGCCTTTTCTTGGTAGATGCCTTGAACAGCAACCAGACCAACTGGGAACATCAAGCACAGGCACTCACTGCCCAACCAGAAATAATCAGGAATCAAGGCACTCTGCTCCTTCTCTCACCAGGAGCAGAATATAAGCACAAATTCCAAGCTGTCACCTATGAAGCAGTTATTAGGCTTTCTGGTGATCATCAGTCTCCAGGAAATAATGTCCCTGTGCTCCTTCTCTCATCAGGAAAAAACAGAAGCACTAATCCCAAGATAACTACTGAAAGGCAGAATGTGAGCTGTACAATAATTGGTGGTCTTGCACTAGATGTTGCAGATTTCAAAGATAATATGGAAAAATGGGTTAATGTCCTAAGCACTGCAGTGTGCACTAGGCAGTTAAATATGAAGGAGGGGCTAAATCAAGCTTTAGCTGTCTAAGTGGACAGCCACTAATTTTAAAAGAGAAAGATAGACTGAAAGGGGGTCAACACTTTGTATTCTTATTCTACGGAATACAGTAGGATGGCCAATAAATTTAAATAGTTGAATGGGAGTGACTTCACAAAATGATAATTTTGTGCTTACTCACAACAGCCAGTGAAAGGAGAGCAGGAATGAGATATGTGATCAAAATAACATAAGGGGCAGGCAACTAGAAAGACAGGTGAGTTTAAGAACACAACAGCACCAGGGTGGTAGGATGGTGAAAAAATTCTGTGTAACTCACAAAAGACACAGCTGTGTTTTCTTTCCTAGTTTTAATACGAATTAAGAGCAGAATACAAGTACAACACAGTGTAAAGAAAACAAATCACATTATACAAAATAGAAGGCGGCAAATACTGTTCATTGATGTCATTTAAAGAGACATAACTAACACCTTTGGTCAGTTTGTTTATTTATTTATTTAGTTAGTTACTAATTACAGTTTTTAACCAGGAATACCAAGTTGGAAAGATCTATTTCAGTGGAATTGCCAGAGAGGAAAAAATCCTCATAATTAGACAAGTCAATAAGAAGAAACAAAACAATAAACTTAGTCTTAAAAAATCACAATAAGATGTGTTTTACTAAGGTTTTTGGCAAGAGGTGGTGTTCCTCCTCTGTTTTTGTAAAGACTATGCAGGATGTTTAGAGGCTAAAGCCCTTAATTCAGCTAATACAAAAATACAGTTACTTCCGAAAATGACTGTGACCGCTAGTCTGTATGATAGTGATGCAGAATGTTGCTACGTAAGCTACGCATGACAATGGCTCAGTCTATCATACATAATTAATGGACAAAATGTACATTGATATCCTATTAGAGAATGAACATTCTCCTACACAGTATCAATGTACAGATCTCACTCAGTAAAAAATAAGCCCACACCTTCATGGCAGACTATTAAGCTGCCATGAGGCATGGATTGAAAAATAGCAAATGGCCACCATCTATTTTTACGCTCACTAAACTTGGCTTTGATGATCAGCAAATGTAAAATAAAAAAATGCAAATGAAAAAAAGTAAAATTAAAATAAACTCAAGCAGCAAAAGCAACTGCTGCAGAAGTTACAAGGACTTGCTGTTCTACTTTCCCCTCACTAAGCATAGATTAAAAAGCAATGTTTAGTGAGATAGAAAAATAAAAATTAAATCAATTCCATGTGGATGTCTGTGTGTTTGACTGAGAGAGAGAGAGAGAGAGAGAGAGAGAGAGAGAGACAAATTCTGAGCATATGCCTCTCAATTTGTTTGCTCAAGATTTCTGGATAAAGTCAAAATAATTGGGGACAGGCACAGATCCAAAAATCAGAAACAAGTTTATATGTTACACTAGTGCACTTCAAAAAGGTAATAATACAATAGATTTTAGATCAATTTTTTTAAACAAAAAGAACTATGAAATTATTACCTCTGGATTTATTGATTGACTGTAATCTATAGAGATGTGCTGGAACATCAAACATTTTTGAGAGACAAAGCAAAAATATGAGCCAAAAAAGGGGCAGTTGAAAGACATAGGGGTGCAATGCCTTGCTCTGGATGTTGTTGTTGTGTCTTTCGGCTTTTCCCGGTTAGGGGTCGCCACAGCGGAACTCCGGTCCGCTAATGATTGGCAGTAGATTTTTACGTGCCGAGTTGCCAGCTCTGACGCACGACCATCAATGAAGGTATGCCCATTCACGCATATCTCCACACAGAAGACGCTCTAGCTGAGAATCGAACAGGACAACGTCATACTGTGAGTTGACAATGCTACCGCAGCACCACTTGCTCACAAGACAATGACACAATTTGGCTGAAACCAAATGCCAAAAAATGCATTATTGTATCCTTTGGGAAGCCATCTACCCTAGGGAAATACCACATTGACAATATGTCCCGAAGAGTTGACCCGATTGTCCAGTATTTGGGAACATATGTGGATAGTGACCTAACATTTGACTAATATATTGTAAGAAAGTCCTTCTATATTGCACAGCTTATAAACAAATGATCTAGGAATGTCATTCCCCCCTTTACTCAGCCCCTATTATGCCAATCATTGAATAAAATGTTCCATTTGGCTTGTATCTGTCCAGACATGCAACAACTGAAATGCCCACAGAGATACCTTACTAAAAGGGTATAAGGCCCAAACATGTCCTACATGGACTAACTCAAAGCCCTATCACTATACTCAGTATGCTACAGACTGCTAAGTGGTGACCTGTGTCTGGCATTCAAGGCATTCTCTGACTCAGTACTGATGGATTTCCTGCACATCAGCAAGTCAAATGGCATCAGACCTATACAATCTAGGGGTCTAAACCTCTGTTGAAACATCAGTAGAATGGTTTGGAAGAACAGGTATATTTTGCAGAGGATACAACTGCGATGGAATAATCCAGATAAAACAAAGTTCATCCCTGACAATTTTCAAGCACAACTTAGATCTATGAATGGGAAACAGAAAATTTACCCTGGGACTGCACCCTGTACTACTAATGGACAGAGGCAACTTCTAAATGCTTTATCTCATGCATGGGCCCTCTCAAATTATCTATGGTATGATCCCAGTTATTCCCATTAGGCGTAACATGTAATTATCGACCATGGGATGGGTAAGACCAATCTATAACCAAGTTAAATATGTAGGTTATTTTGAGCATAATAAGGGAAACTGGCTCAGCTTAAATTAGCCTGCAAGGGTGGCTAGCCTAGTACTTACCAATAAACCTATGAGACATATGAAGTGTATTCAGTCAAGAAAGTGTCTGTAATTGCTGGGTACGTGTGTGTGTGTGTGTGTGTGTGTGTGTGTGTGTGTGTGTGTGTGTGTGTGTGTGTGTGTGTGTGTGCAGGGAAATGAAACACTTACATAACCTATACTTTGGATGTAAAGGACTTCCTCCACCAACAGTTGATGCAGAAGAAATACTTCACATCAACAATATAAAAAAGTATATATAATAATAATGCAAATACAAAACAATTTAACAGTTGGCCCATAATCTACACTATAGGGTGGATATTATAGATGAAATAAACAACATCTGGCCTCAGAATTCCCCTGGGTCATCCATTATTTCCCCAGTAATGCTCACCCTGTCAAGCATTATTGCCTCTATAACTGTTCTGACTACAAAATCTCACCCACTGTATTCATGAGTACATCAACACTGTCTCCTTATTCAGCTGACCACACAAAAAAAGGCATTGGTTTAGCTTTCAATGAATTTATCTTTAGTTCTCAGACAGCAAATATTGTTTATTGAGTGAATACTGTTTAAATATATTTCTATAATCAAAATTCAAATGTATGCAACAGGGATTTTTTTCCTATAAAATAATCCAAAATTTCTTAGAAAGTTTTCAAACCTATAAAAAGTTTGGAAGTCACTAAAGCTTTATTTCTGCCCTTGAAGCCTAATAAAATGGTAACCTTATAAACAAGACCTCAAAATCTGTATTGGGTTTGGTAGACATGCATATTATTTACATATTATTAGCAGTAATGCATGTCCTCTTCTTCCTATAATGCCCTGAGTTTTGGTCTCTGACCATCAGTCATCTGCCAAATGTAGATTTCCACCCCAGTATTGCTTTTGTTCACATACAAAATTTGGCAATGCTTCCCAGATGCATTTCTATTCATTTAAATTAATAATTTCTCTTGCCAATAACTGATGCTGACATTCTAATTGCTGGATTATATTTTGGTGCAATTCTAGCACTGAACCTATCTCAACTTTCTCTATTTAATAATATGTGGCGGAAAAATTAATTGCCTAACATCTGCTTGTAAAGAAAGACAACTATAAACAAATGTAAAGTATTTTAAATTCCTCACTGGAGTTGGTGGCTTAAACAGATAGATATTCTGAATTGTTTTGCATGTCCTCTTTCAAAAAAAGAACAAATAGTCTATTTAGTCTAATAAAAGACTGCAGGATAACCTATGCCTGATCATTTAAAATAATTGTTATGATCATACATTTACTTGTTTTTTTTCCTTTTTTTTTTGAAAATCTATTAACAGAGAATACCATGACAGAAATATAGCAGCAAAATATGTCTGTTGGAGATAATAACATTTAGTTATCATTCAAAGGCATACATGCTGGTAAGAGAGTTAAGGGTCTATATTAGATGATCGAACTTTCAAAAGTTCAACCGTCATATGGTCGACACCATATGATCGAACTTTTGAAAGTTTGAACGTTTTAATGGAGATCTCCATACAGCATTGAATGGGAAGATTTCCCTTTTCTGCACTGTAGTGCGATCATGGAGTTGGTATATTTAAAGAGCGGAGGGTGCATGGGGGCTTACCCCTCCTCTTAAAACGTTCGGGTAAGTTATTTGTGTAGTTTATCTTTTTTTTTTTACTAGATGTTCGAATTTTTAAAAGTTCGATCATATGGTGTCGACCATATGACGGTCGAACTTTTGAATGTTTGATTATCTAATATAGACCCGAGAATTAATATTAAATAAAATAGCACAAAAAAAGGAATCATTTGAAGTCTTTCAACATCTAGTCAAGAAAGCAGTTTATTGAATTATATAAAAACGTATCCAGTTAAAACTGCAAGAAGCACAAAGTGGAAAAATTATATATCTGAGCAGATCAAGTTTATTGAAATAGAATTACAACATAGCACATTTTGAAAAATCAAGATGATTAGCTGTTATGGAAACAGTTATTAATGGATAAGGAATAAAGATTTGCATTTGACCGGAAGAGCAGAAAGTGGTATCAGTTAATTAAATGCTACTGTAAAAGACATGAAAACACCACTATAACTGCATGGATTAATGACCGTGTAGCTGATAAGGCCATGCCAATGGTATTCTACATAAGTAACACTTGCCATGTATATGTGGCAAAAAGAGATATGTGCTGTATGAAACAACTTCAATTACGAGATACTATCTGAAATTTCTGCCAAAGCTTTGAAGATCTGGACAAACACTGAGATGAAGGAACATCTTGTGAAATAATCAGCTTACACATGTTTTAAAGATGCTGGTTAAGCAATAACCCATTATCTCTTCATAGGATCATAGGATCATAGGAAGTTACTAGGCTAATGGCCTTTGGGCCCTTACAAGCCAAGCCTCACCAGAAAGGCTCGTCCAGACTCTGCTACACTTTGCTGTGAAGGAAAGGTTAGTTTGCTTTTATTTTTTGTATTACTGTATTGCCTTTCTATATTTTGAATACTGTAGTTTGTTTTCTTTACCTTGTGTTTTGCTTGCATTCTGTTTTAACAGCATATTAAAACTTCAAAAGAGACCACAGCTCTCTGTGTTCTGAGTCAGGCAGAAATAAGAACTGATTAACTAAGGATTCATTCATAAGACAGAAGAGGTCACTTAAGGTTAATCACTTGTTAACAGAGGGGGTGGAGCTAGGAACTAAAATTTCGATTTAAGGAGTAAACTAAAACATTTCAGAGCTTTACCAGAAAGGCTCATCCAGACTCTGCTACACTTTGCTGTGAAGGAAAGGTTAGTTTGCTTTTATTTTTTGTATTACTGTATTGCCTTTCTATATTTTGAATACTGTAGTTTGTTTTCTTTACCTTGTGTTTTGCTTGCATTCTGTTTTAACAGCATATTAAAACTTCAAAAGAGACCACAGCTGTCTGTGTTCTGAGTCAGGCAGAAATAAGAACTGATTAATTAAGGACTCATTCATAAGACAGAAGAGGTCACTTAAGGTTAATCACTTGTTAACAGAGGGGGTGGAGCTAGAAACTAAAATTTCGATTTAAGGAGTAAACTAAAACATTTCAGAGCTTTACCAGAAAGGCTCATCCAGACTCTGCTACACTTTGCTGTGAAGGAAAGGTTAGTTTGCTTTTATTTTTGTATTACTGTATTGCCTTTCTATATTTTGAATACTGTAGTTTGTTTTCTTTACCTTGTGTTTTGCTTGCATTCTGTTTTAACAGCATATTAAAACTTCAAAAGAGACCACAGCTCTCTGTGTTCTGAGTCAGGCAGAAATAAGAACTGATTAATTAAGGACTCATTCATAAGACAGAAGAGGTCACTTAAGGTTAATCACTTGTTAACAGAGGGGGTGGAGCCAGGAACTAAAATTTCGATTTAAGGAGTAAACTAAAACATTTCAGAGCTTTACCAGAAAGGTTCATCCAGACTCTGCTACACTTTGCTGTGAAGGAAAGGTTAGTTTGCTTTTATTTTTTGTATTACTGTATTGCCTTTCTATATTTTGAATACTGTAGTTGTTTTCTTTACCTTGTGTTTTCCTTGAATTCTGTTTTAACAGCATATTAAAACTTCAAAAGAGACCACAGCTCTCTGTGTTCTGAGTCAGGCAGAAATAAGAACTGATTAATTAAGGACTCATTCATAATACAGAAGAGGTCACTTAAGGTTAATCACTTGTTAACAGAGGGGGTGGAGCTGGGAACTAAAATTTCGATTTAAGGAGTAAACTAAAACATTTCAGAGCTTTACCAGAAAGGCTCATCCAGACTCTGCTACACTTTGCTGTGAAGGAAAGGTTAGTTTGCTTTTATTTTTTGTATTACTGTATTGCCTTTCTATATTTTGAATACTGTAGTTTGTTTTCTTTACCTTGTGTTTTGCTTGCATTCTGTTTTAACAGCATATTAAAACTTCAAAAGAGACCACAGCTCTCTGTGTTCTGAGTCAGGCAGAAATAAGAACTGATTAATTAAGGACTCATTCATAAGACAGAAGAGGTCACTTAAGGTTAATCACTTGTTAACAGAGGGGATGGAGCTAGGAACTAAAATTTCGATTTAAGGAGTAAACTAAAACATTTCAGAGCTTTACCAGAAAGGCTTATCCAGACTCTGCTACACTTTGCTGTGAAGGAAAGGTTAGTTTGCTTTTATTTTTTGTATTACTGTATTGCCTTTCTATATTTTGAATACTGTAGTTTGTTTTCTTTACCTTGTGTTTTGCTTGCATTCTGTTTTAACAGCATATTAAAACTTCAAAAGAGACCACAGCTCTCTGTGTTCTGAGTCAGGCAGAAATAAGAACTGATTAATTAAGGACTCATTCATAAGACAGAAGAGGTCACTTAAGGTTAATCACTTGTTAACAGAGGGGGTGGAGCTAGGAACTAAAATTTTGATTTAAGGAGTAAACTAAAACATTTCAGAGCTTTACCAGAAAGGCTCATCCAGACTCTGCTACACTTTGCTGTGAAGGAAAGGTTAGTTTGCTTTTATTTTTGTATTACTGTATTGCCTTTCTATATTTTGAATACTGTAGTTTGTTTTCTTTACCTTGTGTTTTGCTTGCATTCTGTTTTAACAGCATATTAAAACTTCAAAAGAGACCACAGCTCTCTGTGTTCTGAGTCAGGCAGAAATAAGAACTGATTAATTAAGGACTCATTCATAAGACAGAAGAGGTCACTTAAGGTTAATCACTTGTTAACAGAGGGGGTGGAGCTAGGAACTAAAATTTCGATTTAAGGAGTAAACTAAAACATTTCAGAGCTTTACCAGAAAGGCTCATCCAGACTCTGCTACACTTTGCTGTGAAGGAAAGGTTAGTTTGCTTTTATTTTTGTATTACTGTATTGCCTTTCTATATTTTGAATACTGTAGTTTGTTTTCTTTACCTTGTGTTTTGCTTGCATTCTGTTTTAACAGCATATTAAAACTTCAAAAGAGACCACAGCTCTCTCTGTTCTGAGACAGGCAGAAATAAGAACTGATTAATTAAGGACTCATTCATAAGACAGAAGAGGTCACTTAAGGTTAATCACTTGTTAACAGAGGGGGTGGAGTTAGGAACTAAAATTTCTATTTAAGGAGTAAACTAAAACATTTCAGACCTTTTACCAGAAAGGCTCATCCAGACTCTGCTACACTTTGCTGTGAAGGAAAGGTTAGTTTGCTTTTATTTTTTGTATTACTGTATTGCCTTTCTATATTTTGAATACTGTAGTTTGTTTTCTTTACCTTGTGTTTTGCTTGCATTCTGTTTTAACAGCATATTAAAACTTCAAAAGAGACCACAGCTCTCTCTGTTCTAGTTGCCAGCCTCTTATGTTAATCTGACCATATATCTCATTTCTCTCTACTTTCACTGGCTTATATGAGTAATCACAAAATCATCATTTTTGAAATCCCACCCCTTCAATTATTTAAATTTATTGGCCATCCTACAGTATTTCATAGTACCAAAATACAAAAGTGACCACCCCTTTCAATCCATCTTGCTGTTTTAAAAATAGTAACTCTCCACTAAACCTTAACTTTTTAAACAGGTAAAACTCAAGTTACCTACTTTCACTTCTAACCTCTAGTGCACACTGCAGAGTGCATTCTTTTCAATCTTACCTTTAAGCATCCCTGTGACTAGCACTTTCTCTAATACCTGCTGGAAAGCACTAGGAAGCCTTAAACTCATGCAAACACTAAACTCTCCTTGTTAACAAGGAGAAATTAATAGTAGGCACTAAACAGCCTATAATTGCAAAGTACCTTGCTAAGGAAACAGCCCCAAACCAGGCATGTCCAAGGGTCAGCTTCTGGTGATTTCTCCTGTCCACCTGGTGAATCTGGGCATACTGGGGCAATGCAGCAATTGCCTCATGTACACAGACAACCCTCTCCTCCTACCACCCAACACTACAACCTGTGAGAGATGCACTTACATAGCCAAAATGGAAGCAAAGCTCTCTCCACCCAAGATTGTGCTAAACAGTCAAGAGGAGAAGGTTAACACCCATACTACACCTCAAGCAACACATAGCCCTTCTAAACCCGCACCACCAACACCCACATATAGCAACACTAAATCCACATATGCAGAGGCTCTTAACTGTAACCTGCCCAAGCAACAAAGACCTCTGAAGCTGAAACACAAACAAACACCAATCACAACCAATGTGTCACATAGTTCACAACACCAGTGTGCCACCCAGCAACAGCCCCTAAGGCAAGACAATGTACCTAACACTTTAGTCATAGGTGACTCTATAGTCCGGCACACTGATGTCCCTCTCACCAGGTTGAATAAGGAGAAAATTACAGTCAGCTGCCTGTCGGGTGCCAGGATCCGCCACATAACGCATGCACTCAAGTCACTCCACAACAAGTACAAATATGACTCTGTCATTGTCCATGTTGGAGTGAATGACTTGAGACGTACCTCCCTGGACTACATGAAAAGAGACATGGAAGAACTCTCGGATCATGTGGCCCAGGCAGGTATGACCCTAGCCCTGAGTAGCATCCTGCCTTCGCCCAGAATGATACCACAATATAAGGATAAAATGATTGACTTCAACAATTGGCTAAGCTTATGGTGTCATTCAAAGGGGATCCAGTATCTGTCTGCCTGGGATGACATGATTGACAGACCACGATGCTTTGCCAGAGATGGTCTGCACCTGTCGCCCTGGGATTCAGGTTACTGGCTAAGGCTCTTGCCACCCCTATAGTGCCTTTTTAGGCAAACTTCAAAGGACAAAACCACCACCGTAACAGGTACAAGCATGCAAAATCTGAAGGTAATGCTACTCAATGCTAGAAGTCTAAACCTCAAAATGCACTCTCTCGAGGCACTCCTAAAATGGAGAACATCGATAACTGTGCAGTAACTGAGACCTGGTTCAAGGCTCCAGAGAGCACCCCTGCAATACCAGGCTACAACTCTTACCACACTTTTCGGCCACCAAACCAGGACTGAAACACTAAAGGTGGAGGAGTGTCAATATTCACCAAGGATATTCACACCACCAGGCTAGTTGGCCAACACAATGTGTCTGAAATTCTCCAAGTGCAACTAACACTAGGTAAGACTGCAATCCAAATTGTAGCTTGCTACAGATCCCCCACCATACCCCAAGATTCTCACTACACCTTTCTAAACATACTAGAAAATATTAAGCTAGAACCAAACACCCTAATACTGGGTGATTTTAACTACCCTGCCATTAACTGGGAAAACTACTCATGTCCCAACACCTTTGCAACGGTTCTTGGAATTCATAAATTCCAACGCCCTGGATCAACTAATCCATAGTCCCACCAGGGGCTCCAATATCCTAGACCTGGTCATTACCAACATGGGAAATCAATGCTCCATACCTATGGTCACCCCCTCGTTAGTCAGGTCTGACCATAAGCTAATCATCCTTAACATCCACATCCCACCCCACCCCCAGTAAAGAAACCACCATAAAAAACTTCTCCAAAGCCAACTTCATGCTACTCAAGTCAGAGGTGACAAACTTCATGACACCCATGCAGACGGGAACTGAAAGTTCAACTGCTGAATCCTCCACTAAGGCACTGTATGAGCACATCCACTCATGCATGAATTGTGCCATCCCAAATAGAACCAAAATGCTCTCATCCAAAAAAAGGAAGCCAATCTGGTGGTCCCCTGCCATAAACAAACTTTACAACAAAAGGAAGAAACTTTTGCAGAAAAGAGGAAAATCCCAGGATGCAAAAACTCCCTTACTAGCCTCAGTAAGAAACTGAGATGCCTCATAAAATCCTCCAAAGCTAGTTACGAAAATAAAATTGCCAAAGATTCCAAAGACAACCACAAAGCATTCTATAACTATGTCAAGAATCTAAATGGCAATGCTCAGATCTGCTCTGAGCTAAAACAGAATGGCATTAAATATACCGATCCGAAGGATATTGCCAATATCCTGGCAGATCGATTCAGTGCCAACTTCACCCCTCTCACCCCTAAATGGCCCATCTCAATACCGGAAGATTGCCAAATTCCAGTAATAACGGCCACACAGGTACAAAATGCACTCTCTAAAGCCAAGAATACAGCATCCATGGGACCAGATGACATCCCGGGCTGTGTACTACATGAACTACAATATGAACTGGCACCTCACCTAAGTGTCATGTTTAATCATAGCCTCACCTCAGGTTTTGTGCCCACTGAGTGGCGCAGAGCTACAGTTATCCCAATACACAAGGGGGGATCTACCTTGGATCCCGGAAACTACCGTCCCATCAGTCTGACAAGCCTTATCTGCAAGGCCATGGAGCGTATTATCATGGAACTTATAAACAAAGACATTGGCAACCTTCAAACAGTGGACCACACCCAGTTTGGGTTTGTGAAGGGCCGATCTTGTCTCCTGAACCTGATTGACTTCTTTGAATCAGTCTCCAGAGCCATGGACAAGGGTAAGGTGGTCCACACAGCCTATCTAGACCTTGCCAAGGCCTTTGACACCATCCCCCACTCTGGAATCATAGATAAACTTACTAAGTTGGGCATTAATCCCTATGTCACCCAATGGGTTGCTAAATGGCTTACTGATAGAACCCACACTGTAAAAGTAGCCGACTCCAAATCCAGCTCCAGACAAGTGACAAGTGGAGTACCTCAGGGTTCAGTCCTGGGGCCGCTCTTGTTTGGCATCTACTTCTCTGAAGTACAGGTCAACACTAAGGGACTCTGGCTAACAAAGTTTGCAGATGACTGCAAACTGGGAGCCATTATTGAATCCCCAAATGATGTGGATACTCTACAAAAGGGCCTTATAGAAACAGATGCTTGGTGCCAGAGCCATGGGCTCAAGCTCAATGCCAAGAAATGTATTGTTATCCCTTTGGGAAAAAACATGTATCCATGAATTACCATATAGGTGGCAGTACACTAAACACAGAAAGTGTGATAAGAGACTTAGGGACACAGGTGGACAGTGGTCTCACCTTCGATAACCACATCGCCACAACAGTCAGGAAATCCTTCTATGTGGCACACCTCATCACAAAGGGCTTTTCATCCAGAAAAAAGGAGGTCATTGTCCCACTGTACTCATCCCTCATTAGACCCGTTATAGAATACAACGCTCCATTTGGTTTGTACCTCTCAAAACATCTGCAACAACTGGAAAGGCCTCAGAAATACCTCACTTAAAGAATCACAGGCCTAAAGCAGATGTCCTATGCTGACTGCCTTAAAAAACTCCAGCTATACTCTGTTGCATATCGTCTACTCAGGAGGCGATCTCTGCTTAACATACAAGGCCATGTCAAACCCAGAGCTGTTGGACATGCTACACTTAAAGAAATCCCAATCCCTCAGAGCTACACGCTCCAGGGATCTAAACCTTGTCATCACAATAAACAAAACATGCTGGAGGGATAGGTTCCTGACCCAGAGACTCCCCAGGCTCTGGAATAGATTGCCCATACATGTAAAGCAGAGTGCCTCTTTGGACCTCTTCAAGAGGAACCTTGACGATTGGATGGGAGAAAGGAAATTCACCCCAGGGATCACATCAGTCGCCCTGCTAGACAGGGGTCCAGGAAAGTAAATAATGTGGGAATAAATAGCCAGGGAATTGTTATGGCTAGGCTTGTATAGGCCCTAGGGCTGATAGCCTAGTACCAACCTATGAACCTATGAACCTATGAACCAAGTTCTACCCTTATTTCCATAATCAGCACCTATTATTCCTGTCCAAGAGGGACACAGCTGGAACCCTTGGGATGAATTCATGGTTACCCATCCAATTGTTCAGATTCCGTTTGAAGAGGGCCAATGAGGTGCTCTGTTTGATATGAAGTGGGAGCTGTTTCAAAGGTGTGGTAACCTCTGGGAGACAAATCTGTCCCTCCAGCAGGTTCTATTAATGTCCTATACCAGGTTAAAGTCTTTAGACCAAGTAACCCGTACACCATTTGACTTATGGAAAGGCAGCATTTCCAATAAAACAGGGTCAGAAATTGCCATCTATGCAAGGCAGAGATCACCACTGAGAAGTCTGTATGAAATAGAATAAAGTGACAATGATTTCAGAAGATCCACATAGGACAGATGCTGAAGACCTTGAATTCTCCTTTTGAGGAACCTTTGTGGTTTCTCCAATTGCTGCAGGTGCTTGGAAAGCTACATACCAAAAGGGGAGTTGTACTCAATTATTGGCCTGATGAGGGAAGAGTACAGGGAGGTTATAACTTCTTTTTTTCTGGAAACAATGCCCTTATGTATGAGATGCAAAACATAGAATGCTCTTCATTACCACTGTGGAGACATGGTGGTCAAAGGTAAGCTGTTGTCAACCTGTGTGCCCAGGTTTGTCACCACTGAGTGCATGGTTAAGGTGTTACTATTGATGAGATAGTTAGCAGGAGCATTGCCCTTACTGAAAGGGATAATAATACATTTTTTTTGCATTGAGTTTAAGGCCATGACTTTGGCACCAATCATTTGTCTGTGAAAGACCCTCTTGTAGGATGCTGACATCATTTGGAGATTCTATGACCACTCCCAGTTTGCAGTCATCAGCAAACTTTGTCAGCCACAGACTTTTAGTTTTTGCTTGTACTTTGGAGAAATAGATTCCAAACCATAGAGGTTCCAGGACTGATCCCTGTGGAACATCACTGGCTACAGGTCTGCTGTTGGAGGTGTATTCACCTATTTTGACTATATGGATTCTATCGGTGAGCCAGTTAGTGACCCATCTAATGATATAAGGGTTGATAACTACCAGGGTGAGTTTGTCAATGATGCCTGAGTGGGGGATAGTGTCAAATGCCTTGGCTAAGTCTAGGTAGGCTGTATGCACAGATTTACCTTCATCCAGGGCCTTGGTGACTGTCTCGAAGAAGTCCACAAGGTTTAACAGGCATGATCTCCCTTTGACAAAATCAAACTGAGTAGGGTCAAGTGTTTGGAGATTACCTATATCTTTGTTGATAAGGTCCATGATGATTCTCTCCATGGCCTTGCAGATAAGGCTAGTCAGGCTAATAGGTCTATAGTTCCCGGGGTCAATGGAAGCATCACCTTTGTGCAAGGGAATAACTGTGCCCATTTTCCATTCAGCTGGGATGAAGCCGGTGCTTAGGCTATGATTGAAAAGAGTACCCAATGGTGTTGCTAATTCTTGTTGGAGCCCATGTAGGATGCAGCCTGGGATGTTATCAGGTCCCCTTAGACAGGTTGGTTATGACCTGCTCTTTAGAGATACAATGTAGGGGACAGGTGGTAGGGATGTCATGGGGGTACATGCGGCTGGGACAGGGGAGTGAAATTTTCAAAGAACATGTTGGCCAATAGGTTATCTATATCCACAGGCTCAATATATGTGGTATCATTAACTACAAGTTCAGCACAAATTTGGGCCTTTCCTTTTAGGTTATGGATGTAACTAAAGAACACCTTATGGTTGTCTTTAGTTGAGGAAGCTAATTTGGATTCATAGTTTGCTTTGGAGGATTTCACAAGAAGTTTTATTTGCTTGTTTAAGATGAGGAGGGAGTGTTTCCAGTTTAGGGATTGCTCCCTCTTACTCTTAGACAGCAATTTCTTCCTCTTATTGTAAAGACTGTTAATGGCAGTTGTCCACCAGATAGGTTTGATCTTCCTTGAGTAGCTTGTTTTGGCCCTATCAGGTACAGTTGAGTCAATGCAGTTATACAGGTGTTTGTATAAACCATTGGTGTAGAACGCGGCATAGTTGCCAGTTCCATCTGATGGGGGAGGTGCAGTGAAGCTATTTATACCATCCTGTAAGAGGTTATAAGCTACTTTGGAGATGTTTTTTACTTTAGTTGCTGCTAGGGGGTCAGGTGTGATAAGTTACTTCAAGTGAGACTGATTTGTGGTTAGAACTCACCAGGGAAGTCCTCACAGTGAGGGTGCTACAGTGGTGCCCCATATTGGTAAGCACCAGATCCAGGATGTTGGCACCCCTTGTAAGGGTGTCAACCAGCTGGTCCAGGGCATTGGGGTTAATGAAGCTGAGGAACCTTTTGGCAAGTTAGTTTGAGCACAAGTAATTTACCCAGTCAATGGATGGGTAGTTAAAGTCACCCAAAACGATAGTTTTTGGATGCATCTTGATAGTCTCAAGTAGATCCAAATAGACAGAGTGGGTGTCCTGATTCATGGAGGGGGTCCTGTAGCTGGCAATGACTTGAATGGATGTCCTACCAACAGTTAATTGCACCTGAAGTATCTCCAGGGAATCATGCTGTTTAACCAATCTGGAGGTGTATTTATCTTTAATTAATATTGATACACTACCTCCTATATTTTTTATGCCTTCAGTTTGTGGTCTAAACGTCTGGAAGGAGGTGTAACCCAGTACGGCTGGAATGCTCTCCACAGCCTTGAACCAGGTCTCTGTAACTGCACAAATGTCTGCCAAGGTGAGGACTGCTTCCAATTAGTTCAATTTTGTGTTAAGACTTCTAGTGTTTACACCATAACCTTGAGATTGTTTTTAGATGGAGTTTTTACATCAGGAATTTTGTCCTTGAGACACTGCCTAAAAAAGGCACTATGGGAGTGGTAAGAGCCTTAGTCAGTAGCCGAAATCCTAGGAGTGATAGATGAAGATCATCTCTGGCAAAGCATCAGGGTCTGTAGACCATGTCATCATAGGCTGACAGATACTAGATCCTCTTAGAATGACAGCAAAAACTAAGCCAATTATTGAAGTCAATTATTTTTCTGTTTGTATTGAGGCATGATCCTAGGTAAAGGTAAAATGCTGCTTAAGTCTAGGGACAAACCTGCCAGAGGCACATAGTCCAACAGCTCAGTAATGTCTCTCTTCATATAGTCTAGAGAAGTACATCTCAAGTCATTCACACCAACATAGACTATGATGGAGTCATAACAGTACCTGTTGTTGAGTGACTTGAGTGCATGTGTGATATGGTGGATCCTGGCACCTGACAGACAGCTGACCATGATCTTCTCCTTATCCAGCCTGGTGAGAGGGACATTTATGTGTCTCACGGGGGAATCACCTGTGACTAATATGTTTGGTTTTAAGTTTTACCTTAAGGGCTTGACAGGTGAGACACTGGTGTGTGAGTATTATGTCTATTGTATTCTGCAGAGGAAGTATTATGTGCAGCGTGCTTGTGTATGTGTTTGGGAGGTCTCTGATGTTCAGGTATGTTTCTGCTGAGGACCTCTGCATATGTAGGTGTGTGTGATGTGAGTTTGGGTGGAGTAGAAGGTGAGGTTTGCATGCTGACAACCCACTCATTGTCATATGCACTAAATGGTGTGTGAGAGAGCATGGATTCAAGGTTCTTAATATAGCTGCATCTCTCACATGTTGAGTTTGTGTGGACTAGGAGTAGAGGGTTGTTGGTGAACATGAGGCAGTTGCTACACTGCCTCAGGATGCCCATGTCAACCAAGCTGGCTGGAGAGAATGTGAGAAATTGTCCATCCATAGTGTTGTTTAAATTTATACGGTCAGGCAAAGAGGTCACACTTAGACAGGCTAGTGCATGAGAGGTTGTGTTGGTACCTCTGAGGCTAGGCTTAGTGTTCCACCTGACAGTAGAGCAGGGCCATGAAAAACCTCTGGAGGACTACAAGCAAAGTGCTAAGGGAAAATTTAACAAGCAAAATGTTTGCATCTATAACCACCAACAGTAACCACTGATATGCAGCAGTGCACAGTGGTGTGCTACACGCAAACAAGCGCAAACACAGAACTTAAAATAAAACAAGAAATAACCCTTTTAACTCAAATAGCCAGTAAGGGTGCTCTCTCTGAGCTCTAGTTCAAACACCTTCAAATAGATGGGACCCAGACAGCACTCTCCTCCCACAAGGGTGCAGAAGGGCCTTCACCAACAAAGATGGCTTGAATTTGATGCTCAGAAGTTATAAAACAGACCCAGAAACAGCAAAACCTGGAATTGGGCTATGCTACAGCTGAACTAGTACAGTATGCAGTAAAATGTGGCAAAAAGCAGTTCAGACAATTCAAGCAGACAATAGAATGCAAATACAAATTAAAGTGCAATATAAGAGCAAAAACAAGCACGTATAGTTAGCTGGAAGATGCTTCAGATCTTTCAGTAACTCAGTGAAGAGCTGATTTTAGTGCTCAAGTGATACCAGTCTAGATTCAGCAAGTCTGAATTTAGCCTATGCTATAAAATGCAGAAGTACTAGAAATTCAAAGTGCATAAAATAACAGACACAACAGCAAAAAGTTTAAATAAAGTAGAAATTCACCAGCAATTCCCAGCTTAGAAGGGTGTATGCCACATTCTCCAATCACTAGAGTCTAGACCACAAATCAACTCAAAAGGTAGAATGTGCATTTGGTAGAAAGTTTATTGTGGACCACACTGACAGATATCTCTATAACCTCACCAGATACAGATATGATGATAGGTGGAGAACTGGCAAAATCCTCACCTATTCATTGGACTTTAATGACATCAAGAGTGCAATTGAGAACAAATGGTGCATTATTAGCAAGAACAAGACTCTGAATAAGATCCTCCCCAAAACCAGCTTTTACCATATGTAAAAGCAAGAGCATAAGGTACTATGTACAAAGCCGAGCACCAGTAGAGAACGTGCAATATAGGAAAGGCACCTATCAGTGCGGCCCACCTTTCTGCAATTATTGCGAATTCATGGCTAATCAGGAAGTTTCTTTTGTCCCAACAAGCAGAAGAAATTTTGGAGTACAGGATACAGTAAATACGGTTCCCTATTATATGATTGAAGATGCATTCTTTCCAATGCGTCTTGATCGAACTTGAAAGCACAAAATGGCAAAATACCGAAACAGCATATAAGCGAATTCTTTCCCTGGGAAAGAAATCGCTTGGCCGCCTTTCTTAGTTTGCTATTTTTGTCATTGTATTGCGATCTCGGACTTGGTATATTTAAGTAGGAGGGTGTGGGGGTCGAAGCCCCCCACTTTATGCAATATTTTAAAGGTTTTTTTTTTCTTTTTTGGAACAGACATTTTTTTTCCCTGGGAAAAAATTGCTGTTCTAAGTGTTCGGGATTGTAAACTTTCGCTTACATGGAATCGATAAATCAGTGTTCGCCGATTTAATATAGACCCAGTAAATGCAACTCTGACACAGTTGTTTACAGAGCACAATACAAGCTTTATCTTGCTTTTATGTTGGAAAGACTACTGGTAAATTCATAAGTTCATAGGTAGGTACTAGGCTACTGGCCCAAGGGCCTACGTAAGCCTAGCCAACAAGGTTCCCTGGCTTACGCCACCCAAGAAAGATATTTTCCTGTGCCACTATTGAGCAGAGACACAGAAGTGATCCCCAGGGTGTATTTCCTATTTCCCATCCACTCATCAAGACTTTTCTTGAAGAGTGCTAATGAAGAACTTTGCATGGCATAAATGGGTAGCCTGTTCCGGAGTATGGGAAGTCTTTGGGACAGGAATCTGTCCCTCCAGCATGTTCTGTTTATTGTGGTGACAAGGTTTAGGTCCCTAGAGTGTGTAGCTTGGAGGGATTGGCATTTCTTTAGGTGTAGCATGTCCAACATCTCTGGGTTTGACATAGCTTTATATGTTAGGCAGAGATCACCTCGGAGTAGGCGATATGCTATGGAGTAAAGCTGGAGTTGTTTGAGACAGTCAGTGTAGGGCTTTTGTTTGAGGCCAGTAATCCTCTTTGTGAGGTACTTCTGTGGCCTTTCCAGCTGCTGCAGATGTCTTGTGAGGTACATTCCAAAAGGGGCGTTGTACTCTATAATGGGTCTAATGAGTGTCGAGTAGAGGGGAACAATGACCTCTTTTTTTCCTGGATGAGAACCCTTTTATGATGAGGTGTGCCACGTAGAAGGACTTCCTGACTACTGTGGCAATGTGACTATCAAAGGAGACACTACTGTCCACCTGGGTCCCAAGGTCTCTTATCACACAATCAGTGTTAAGTAGATTGCTGCCTATGTGGTAGTTCATGGTTACAGAGTTTTTACCAAAGGGGATGACACTGCACGTTTTGGCATTGAGCTTGAGGCCATGGCTCTGACACCAGGCATCTGTCTCAACGAGCCCCTTCTGTAGGATGTCCACATCATTTGGGGACTTGACTATGGCTCCTAGTTTGCAGTCATCTGTGAACTTTGTTAGCCAAAGACCTTCTGTC
>NC_056734.1:539521558-539524058 GCF_019279795.1 Protopterus annectens
TAAATAAATATAAAGAGATTACCACAAAGGAAGATACTAATTGAATACTACTAAATGCATAACAATGCTGCACATTGTTAGAGTACTGCAGGGATCTATCAAATATTTGACCTACAGAGAGCATGGGGAAAAGATTACAGGACCATAATAAAGCATAAGCCTAATTAGGTTCATAGGTTCATAGGTAGGTACTAGGCTATTGGCCCTAGGGCCTATATAAGCCTAGCCAAAAAGGTACCCTGGCTTTTGCAACCCAAGAAAATTATTTTCCTGTGCCTCTGTCGAGCAGAGACACGAAAGTGATCCCTGGGGTGAATTTATTATCTCCCATCCAATCATCAAGATTTTTCTTGAAGAGTGCTAATGAGTAGCTTTGTTTGATATAGATAGGTAGTTTGTTCCAGAGTATGGGAAGTCTCTGGGACAAGAATCTATCCCTCCAGCATGTTCTGTTTTTTGTGGTGACAAGGTTTAGGTCCCTAGAGCATGTATCTCAAAAGGACTGGGATTTCTTTAAGTGAAGCATGTCCAACAGCTCTGGGTTTGACATAACTTTGTATATTAGGTAGAGATCACCTCTGAGTAGGCGATATGTGATGGAGTAAAACTGGAGTTTTTTGAGACGGTCTGCGTAGGGCATCTTTTTGAGGCCAGTAATCCTCTTTGTGAGGTATTTCTGCAGCCTTTACAGTTGTTGTAAATGTCCTGTGAGGTACATACCAAAAGGGGCGCTGTATTCTATAATGGGTCTAATGAGGGATGAGTAGAGGGGGAAAATGACCTATTTTTTCCTGGATGAGAAACCTTTTGTGATGAGGTGTGCCACGTAGAAGGATTTCCTGTACACTATGGTGATGTGATTATCAAAGGAGAGACTACTGTCCACCTGTGTCCCAAGGTCTCTTATCACACTTTCAGTGTTAAGTAGACTACCACCTATGTGGTAGTTCATGGGTACAGAGTTTTTACCAAAAGGGATGACAATGCACCTTTTGACATTGAGCTTGAGGCCATGGCTTTTACACCAGGCATCTGTCTCAGTGAGGCCCTTTTGTAGGATGTCCACATCGTTAGGAGTTTTGATTATGGCTCCTAGTTTGCAGTCATCTGCAAACTTCATTAGCCAAAGACATTCTGTGTTAACCTTTACTTCAGAGAAGTAGATACCAAACAGGAGAGGACCCAGGACTGAACCCTGTGGTACTCCACTTATCACTGGTCTGAAGTCGGATTTGGAGTCTGCTACTTTCACAGTGTGGGTTCTGTCAGTGAGCCAGTTGGCAACCCATCTTGTGACATAGGGATTTATACCTAGTTTAGTGAGTTTATCTATAATTCCAGAGTGGGGGATGGTGTCAAAAGCCTTGGCGAGATCTAGATAGGCTGTGTGAACCACCTTATCCTCATCTACGGCTTTGGTGACCGCTTCAAAGAAGTCTATCAGGTTTAGGAGACATGATCTGCCTTTTACAAACCCAAACTGGGTGGGGTCCAGAGTTTGGATATTACCAATGTCATTGTTTATAAGTTCCATGATGGTACGTTCCATAGCCTTGCAGACCAGACTCGTCAGTCTAATGGGGCAGTAGTTCCCGTGGTCCATGGTGGCTCTCCCTTTGTGGAGTGGGATAACAGTTGCTGTGCACCATTCAGTGGGACAAAGCCTGAGGTGAGGCTATGATTGAACATGGTGCTTAGGTGGGGTGCCAGTTCTGTAGTTTGTGTAGAACACAGCCTGGGATGTTGTCATTTCCCATGGATGCTGTGTTCTTGGCTTTGGAGAGTGTGGTTTTTACCTGTGCAGCCGTGATTACAGGAACTTTGCATTCTTCTGGTATAGAGATGGGCCCTTTAGGGGGTGAGAGGGGGGTAAAGTTAGCACTGAACCTATCTACCAGGATGTTGGCAATATCAGTTGGTTCTGTATATTTAGTGCCATTGTGCTGTAACTCAGGGCAGATCTGAGTGTTGCCATTGAGATTCTTGACATAGCTACAGAATGCTTTGTGGTTGTCTTTAGAATCAGTGGCAATTTTGTTTTCATAACTAGCTTTGGAGGATTTTATGAGGGATCTCAGCTTCTTACTGAGGCTGACTAGGGAGTTTCTCCAATCATGGGATTTTACTCATTTTTGCAACAGTTTCTTTCTTCTGTTGTAGAGTTTGTTTATGGCAGGGGACCACCAGATTGGCTTCCTTTTTTTGGGGGATAGCATCTTGGTTCTGTTAGGGATTGCACAATCCATGCACTCGTTTAAGTGCTTATAAAGTGCATTTGTGTAGGATTCAGGAGTCGTACCTCTATTGTCCATTTGTATGGGTGTCGTGAAGATTGCCACTTCTGTCTTAAGAAGTTGGCTTTGGAGAAATTTTTTACGGTGGTTTCCCTAATGGGGGGTGGGGGTGGGATGTGGATTTCTAGGGTGATTAGCCCATCATCTAACAATGGCTATGACTAGAAGTTCACAAACTGCATGATGTGTTTATTTTAATAAAAGAC
>NC_056734.1:539526558-539574058 GCF_019279795.1 Protopterus annectens
AATCCAGGGGATGGTGTTAAATGGCTGTTATTAGTACTTGTGAATGTCATTACCTAGGCTGTAATAAGGACAAACTTTAACAAAGTAATGCATTATCTGAAGGGATGATTCATACTACTGGCAATGAGGCTGCAACTACTACACCTTTTCAATTAAGTAATGTTTAACTGATTTATTAAATATAATTCCACAGTCTTAACACAGCTCAGCAAATATGAGGATCTCTCTGTTCACTAATAGTCTTCTCCAGCTGCTTTTACCTTGTCCCAGTGCAACTGCAGTGGTTAGAATTATGTTTTACAGCACCTGGCTAGGTTGTGATGAATAGCAGAAAGTACTAGATCACTTGCAGAGTAGCACAACGATGATTAGAACTCACCACGGCCAATGTGCACAACTTTGAATGAAAGCATTAGCTTTTGATTGCAATGCTTTTCAGACTGGAGTCGCAGAATTTGGTAATGACCACTGTTCTGAAAGGAATGAATTTTGCACTTCAGACAGCTATGAGCAGCAGAGGAAAGGGGAGGGAAAGACAGAGACATCTAAACTTGAAAGATACGTAGGATATTATTGTTGCAGTTGTCTTGTAGTGCACAAGGTGGCTGGCTTGGTGCAGATGTTGGGGAAAGTGATGAAAACCCTGTTGAACATTAAGTTAGATGCTTTTCTGTTTGTCAGTAGTCTGCAAAATCTGAGCAATTTAGACTTGTGGAAGACAGGTCACATCAAGTGAAATAGGTAAGGATCATGCCTGAGTCATGGAAGAAGCTGAAATGTGATGTCCAGAGGCTATGTGATGCCCTAATGACTTCAGCAAATGCTTTGAAATACCTCCCTTCATTATATCACACATCTGGTGTACTTGGAGGCACCTTCATTGAGTGCCTTTTCATTGATGGATAGTGTTTACATGACACACTGATCAAATTTACACGTTTGTCAAGTGTATATATTCATCAATTGCATATGCATGCATGGGATAGTGCTATTGTAATTGTAATGCTTCTTAGCATACAGGAAAGTTGCTGTGTATGCAAGAGAGATGTGCATGTTGGTAGGGGCATGTCAATGAGTTTTATGATGTGTGCAAGTTGGTGTGTTTGGTGAGTATTCTGTAGGTAGATGTGAAGTGAGTGATCAAAACTGTTCTGTCAAAGGGAAATGGGTTAGCACCTGGGAGAGATCAAAAGCGTGTTTGTTTGTGTGTGTGTGTGTGTGTGTGTGTGTGTGTGTGTGTGTGTGTGTGTGTGTGTGTGTGTGTGTGTGTGTGTGTGTGTGTGTGCACGTGTGTGTGTGTGTGTGTGTGTGTGTGTGTGTGTGTGTGTGTGTGTGTGTGTGTGTGTGTGTGTGTGTGTGTGTGTGTTGGCTCTGTTTTGACAAAGCGATTGCAATATGGCTGTGGTATAAGTGCGCAAGAGTTTGCAGTATTTGTATTCAGGTAGGGTCTGTAGAGTGTGTATGTCTGTGTGTCTGTATATGTGTGTCTGCCTGTCTCTCTGTGTCATGTGTGTTTGCTAAAGCCTATGAGGAGTCAGAGGTATGTCTTGCTCGAGCATGTATGTGAGTAGCTCTTTTCAATAACCCTGCTCTGTTGGAAGCAATTCTATGCACTTTAGTTTTAAACAGTTTGGATATTCCCCACTGTATTCATTCTATGTCTTAAACATCGTCTTACTATAATACAGTCTACAATCCACACCACCATCTTTGGAAAAAAGCAATTAAAATGGAAATGTTTTGGCAGATGGAAAGGTATTGAATCCAGAAAACAGTGTTAGGAAATGCCCCATGCTTCAAAGAACAACACTTGGAAATGTCCCTACTCCTTCACCCTTAGAGTGCCAATTGTACTGCTAACTGCCACACTGAAGCAGCACTACTCATGTGGACTGCCACGTCTCATTCAGGCATCCAGTGCTTGGAAGGCAGACCACATTCAGCACTTCTATTACAGTGTAATGTAACTGTAGTACTGTTCAGTGCCACAGTTAAGTAGCTGACATGTAAGGAAACGATTTTAACTGAAAATGTAAGTAGAAAACTGTTTAAATGCTCAGTCTAAAAAAACTTTTCAAAGTGGAATCTTCTTTGAATGGAAACTTCAGGTAGCTGCTCTCCATCCTGCTACTAGTCAAAACTGTAAACATATTAATTGACTGCCAGCAGGTGTTAATGTACTAAACTGCATCAAACAGTTCAAATAAAATACAAAGTCTAGAATATTCTGCACTGAGTTTTCACTGGAGCATATACATCAAAACACTTAGAAGAAAATGTTCATTTCATTTTGTCAAACTTGGATACATTAGGTCATTTTTTTATTTAAGAAGAAGTATGTGGAAACAGTCATCTTCAAACTCTAAAGACAGCTGAAACAATGATCATTTCCATTAAACATTTCAAAGAGTTCTCACCTAAACAAATATAAATAAATATAAACAAATATAAACAAATATAAAATAAATAGGTTCATAGGTTGGTACTAGGCTATTGGCCCTAGGGCCTATACAAGCCTAGCCATAACAATTCTCTGGTTATTTCTTCCCACACTATTTACTTCCCTGGACCCCTGTGTAGCAGGGTGACTGACATGATTCCCGGGGTGAATTTCCTATCTCCCATCCAATCGTCCAGGTTCCTTTTGAAGAGGGCCAAAGAGGCGCTCTGCTTGAAATAAATAAATAGTTTTATGTGGTTTTATGCAAACTGATTGACTTTAGCAAGGTACGAGAATTAACTGAGTAAAAAACTCTAATCATTCAGAGCAAGAGCAGGTGATGAGTGGAAGCCCATGACGGAAGAAAAGTGTAATATGAGAAGAATGTTTAATGGAGGTTAAAAATTATTCAGACTCTTTCTGGCCACCCAGTTTTCCAACACCCATTAACTCAATTGCCCAGTACTTCTTAACTTCCAAGGGTATTAGGCATGCTAGGTGAGACCCATGCACTGTGATGACCAAGAAATTTTACCAGATTTCATGTTTCAGAATGAAAACACTTCTGAGTAGTGTGGTCAGCCTGCTGTTGTCTGCAGCACCTCACAAAGATTATGGGATGTATAGAGTACTTATATATTTTATTTTACTTCTTATGTGTTTATTTATTTATTTGTTTATTTCTTTAGTAACCAAGGTAGAGCACTGATTTTCCTAAACCATTTTCAGCCTCACTATGTTGCAGAAATACAACAGTGGTAATGTAAGAAAGGGCATGCAGAGAGGTATGTCAATCATAAACAAACATAATCACAAGTAGATGTGACACTAGAAGTCAGTCAGCAAAATATGTAGGAAGAGTACAGCGACACTGCTATAACATCATATAGTATGATGTTTCTGTATCAAAAATAACATACAAAGTATTTACAGTGAGTACAATTGCTAGGTGCGGCACGTGAAGGAGAGTAAGGCATGAGTCCAATGAAGGAAAGAATGGAAAGGGGGACAGAAAAAAGAAAAAAAATATTAAAAAAGAAGGGGTATGGGGGAAAAACAAGGGGAAATTGTGGAACTATTTTCCACCCAAGTTGATAAGATGTGAGCAGTACTGTAGAAATTTCAGCATTTGTCCACAGGTAATGCAGAGTGCACCACTTAATGGAATACCATTTAGATATAGGGTCTCCAGGGCCAGTCACAAAGGCCTCTTTATTATGTGCCTGAGCTAGTTAAGCAGAGCCAATGAGAGAGAAAGGATGCTGGAGCTTGGGGTAATCCAGGAGTTCAATAGATAAGCTCTACTTTAACATGTCTTATGATAAAATATAACTTAACAAATAAACATATTGCTTTATTTTAATTCAGAATAATAGCGTATATTCCTAATACTTAATCTAAAATAATCTTAAATCCTAGAACCCAACAAGTGGGGGGGGGGGTTGAAGTAGTAGATGGGAACATCAGTGAGAGGGGCCCTGCAGAGTGGTCTAAACTGGGCTCCACAACTGCTAAGGCCATCCCTGCATCCACATAAACTATACCTGACAAAATACCAAAATACCTAACAGTGCTCATGAGTACAACTAGCAATATTAACCAAATATGATCCTTTTTAGGACTCCAGACATTTGTAAAAGATGGGCAGAAAAGGCAGATCTTATTTTAGTAACACTTCTCAAAGGGGACCACGCCCACTTCAAAGAAATCCATATCCATATCTAAATTTGTAAGAGTCCATATTATAGCCACATATAATATTAAATCAGATGCCATTGACAGGTTTATAAAAGAGCCATACCTGGCTTTTAATTAACAAAGGCTTGGTGCACCAGTTCCAGAAGAGTCAGTGTATTAAAACCAGTAGCAAAGTATTGGTGGTGTCCATATTAGAAATTAGTTAAAAACTCAATTTCCAAATAGTCACAAAGCAGTTCTTCTCAGCACTCCGCCAGATGTTTTTCAGAGAAGTGATGGCAGAAAAGCTAGAGGGTAGATTTTATGTAACCTTTCTGTATCTTTTTTTAGGGAGATTTTCTAAACCACTGGGAAATGTTCTCAAAGATGGAAGAATTAAATGCATATTAGTGGTCACACTAAATGGTGTAACCCTAATTTCAAAATAAATAAAGCTACAAAGGAGTGTTCCCTATATAAAATAGCTAAATACATTTGATCTGGGAACAAATAAAAACTTAATTTCTAAGCAGTATTGCCTTTAAGCTGAGAATTAACAAAACTGCCATGGCTGAACGTACTGAAGGTAGTAACTGAAGTATGTGGTTAGTTTGGTATCATTTATAATTGTGTTATCCATCATTTTATTTTTTTTTTGTCCATTTAGTTGTTCAAAAGTCTGCATATTTAAGAAAAATTACACTGAGACTCTTCCATTTTGTTAGGCCAATAAAGTGTATCTTTTGTATTAACATTATTCAGTTTTCTGCTCGCTTACATAATCCAGAGAATATTCACCCGATGTATCCTTACCAAAACATTTGGACAACTTATTCTTTATTTTTTTTATCCAAAAAGCTTAAATCAGTCATATGATTTGTGTCTCATTTTAAATTTATTTCTAAGTGTGCTAATTTCTCACTTGCACTATTTAACAACCAATAAACCAATACTAGGTTTCTCATCTATATTCTGTAAATAATAATAATAAAGTGGGCAGGTGTAAATAAAAGCAAGCATTTTAGTAAATTTTTCATAATGATTGTGTGGATTGTCTTAAGGCTACTGTACTAGAAATAATATATGTGCATTCTGGGTATGACAAATTATTGAAAATGTGCTTTTGTATAAGGAATTTAACTATATTTTAAAAATATGCTAATTTACCCCCTGAGGTTTTGAATATGGAATGTAATTGGATACATTTGATTTCATTGAATGATACTTTAATTAGTTGTAATGATTTTTAAGTTGTGTTTTTTCTTCTTCTTGTGATTTGTGTGTTGTCCTCTGAAGGCTTTGCCGAAGCACCAGAGGATTAATAAATTCTTTTAAGGTTAGTGGCTACTTGTTGTTTTTTAAATAAGCAAGTTTTTACAAACTTTTTAGCAGTCATATTTTTAACAGTTTCTAATATTTATGTCTTTCTGGGAATTTGCCCTATCATTTCAGTCCTTCTAACACAGGAAGGTGATTACTTTTGTCAAATACGGCCTGCAAGTGCCCAGTCTACAAGAAATGGAGCTCAAGAATTAACAAGCTTGGTAGACTTAGTTACAAACTGTTGCATGCTAACCATATGGTCCAAAATATTGCCATTATGGTACAGGCATTTATGACTGAAGTTGTTATTAGCCATCAAGTTGATAAGTTAGCTCAACTAAAAATCAGCCAAACTACAAAGAGGTAACTATATTACTGTTAGATCCAAAGTAATATGAGATAAATAAATTCTTAAAGTGGTAAAGTGTTAACATTAGACATTTCCACATCATCAGCTTTTATTCGTTTTTTTTATTATTACCATCGGTCACTAAACTTGTGCCCCTCCCCACACCATATATATTTATTACAACCAGCATTTGACATAATAAAACTTACTGGAAACTCCAGACATTCATTTGAATCTTTATACCAAGCCTGATAGCATGCATTCATTGTATTATTAGTTTCTGTCTGTGCCAGAAAAGTCCCAAAGCCTCTGCTGAAAATGGATTTTTGACTATGCCCAGTCAGATAAACCTGGTAAACAAAAGCAAAATTAAAAAAAAATAAATAAATAAAATAAGTAATTTATAGCTCTAGAACTCTGGGTATTCAGATTAATAACATATTAAATTCCCATAACTATAAAGTAAAACTTAATAAAGATATATTTCAACACTTGTTTATCAGCACACATTTTTAGGTCCACTTCCACACTCACTCATGTCATTTGCTGGTACACTTGGGAAACATGTTCAGTTGTACAGGCCAGTTCCTCCTTCTTTCTCCTATGTGTCACCAATGTCACAGAGATTTTCATCTGCAAGGAGACAAAAGGAGCAGCAATTTCAGACTGATTGAAAATAATTTATGAAAAAAGAGTCTCTCATCCTTTATTTCACTGTCCTAGGACTTTTATTTTCAGGACCATGCCCTCTGCTATTAACATTTGTCCTATACCTCAATGAATCCATTCATTCCCCTACCACAGAAATGTTGAGATCCTGCCATAAGGCTTGCAGCAGATGTCCCCTCCCTCTTCAGGGAGTGTGAGGCCTTACTGGTCTGCCCCTATTGTGAGGTCACTGCTCCTAGATTCCTTGAAGTGAGAATCAGAGGCAGATGCCATATACATGGCCTGAGGCAGATAATTTTTCAAAGTACAAGGGGAACCATATACTAGGGCGGAGCTTACAGGTGATGTCATTGTCATCACTGTGTATCACTGGCAGAATTCACCCACTCAAATGCTCCCTGATACTGCTAATGGTTGCTTGCTTATAGTCAGGAAAAAAAGTCTCCACTTGGAAGCACAAGGCCGTAAGCAGAAGCCATAACATTCTCCCAGGATGGATTAGCCAGTGAAAGTCATTCACTCCCAACCCCTGTCCAGCTATTCCATTTCCCAACCTGCTAGTCAATCTCAGGGTGTGTGGGCTGTAGTTAGAACAATATCCCTGCCTGCTATGGAGGCAGTATGTCCCAGCATATATTAAAGTGAAGTCAGTCTCCTTAACATAGTCACACAAAGAAGAAGTTTCATACTCTTCTAATGTGAATGATGGCAAACAGCATACTGCTGGAATCACAGCAACATTAAATAAATTGGTACTTAATACTGCTGCACATATTTCTTAACTGCCCATGTCACCTAGTGCTCCTTACAATATCTTTAACACACAATAACCACAACTTTAATGTTATGTACTTCACAAACTGAGGATATTCTGAAATAAAACTGGAATTTAAATTATCTGCTGCCACCATTATCATATCAGGTTTATTAGGGTTTAATTACCAGATGTGCTATTGAGATCACTTTTTTCCATCCGGAATGGCTGACTAACAACAAGCCTTGAAGTGTTATCTACTCGCCTCAGGATTTGAATAATCTGTTCGCTGCTAATGACTCAGACTGTTCCTCATACATCTCACAGTACACCTCAAATGCTGTCACTGAGATGGTTACTAATGAAGCATACTGTTGATGAGCCACGTACTTGTATGTTCATTAGTAACCATCTCAGTGACAGCATTTGAGGTGTACTGTGAGATGGTTACTAATGAACATACAAGTACGTGGCTCATTAGTAACCATCTCACAGTACACCTCAAATGCTGTCACTGAGATGGTTACTAATGAACATACAAGTACGTGGCTCATCAACAGTATGCTTCCTTAGCTTGGTTGCAGACGCATGTCAGCTGTATCAGCAGCCACTGAGACAGGAGCTTTTTATGTAAATAACTGGTGAGTGAGAAGTAAAATTGTTTGTACCACCGTAGCATGAAACAAGAGGTGCAGGGTGAGGATTAACAGCTTAAAAATTGTGAACTAAAAGTGTTAAATTATTTTTGACACCAAACTGATCCCTCGGGCTACCACAGACCCTTTTCTGGTGCTTTGCCAGCACTGATAGTGGTTCTTCCCCTGACAGGATGTATATTTAGCGAAGACAGACAAGCCAGACAAATCCATCTGCTAGATAGTTAACAAGATGAGTAGCTAAGGAAATGTTTCCCCCTGCAAATGCCATATTTGACTGATAGGCTGTAGTACTGATAGGAAACATGGCATCAGCACTCACACGTGTTACTACACTGACACAGAGGGAGACCGAATGCCATATAAGACAAGTCAGCTTAACTACACCCATTACTATGGATCAGTAGAAGATAAGAATGAATCTTGTTTAGCTATTCAAATAAACACTGCACAAGAAATTATTTCTTATATGTCACAATCAAAGACAAAATCTGACCACTGATCTGATATTCTGAAAGACATTAGGAATCAGTGTGCAATTTGCATTATCTCTTTTGTACCTATCATGTTTATAACCTTATTGTCTCTTTACTCTCCTGCTGCACTGCTAAGCTCAATCTGCCAGTGCCCCCATTATAAGGTGAGCCCCCAGCCTGACTTTTATAGAAGGAAATTTGCTTATCTGAAGATCCAGACTTTCATTGATAAGTAGCTCAGTGTGGCGGGACACTCCCTCGTCCATGTGTTCAGTAGCAGTTTGGGGTCAGCACCGCTTCTATCCATATAGCCTCCAGAGTTTCACAGTCTGTTAACTATGTTTGTATAGCAGACATCTACATGATGAAATTAGACTTTCAGTGTAACCTGCCCACCCTTTGTCTTAGTTATGTGCTTTACAGTGACATCAAGACTACCAGATGCAGCCAGTATGACTCTCTGCCCAAAGAGGGCAAAAGCTTTCTGGGTGTACAGTCCTCCTTCACTTGCTATCTTTCCAGTTAATCCCATTCATTTCTGAGTGTACTGCACAAGCATCACAAAAAGGTACTTTCTGACTGCACCAGCATGTCTGATGCACAATTTATCAGTACATAAAGAAAACTAGATTAACAATGATTTCTACCCAACAGGCATGGTATTTAATCCTTTTGGTGTGTGTAAATCAGTTAGATGTTCATAAAGGTAATGGGATTAAGTGAACAAACTCCAAAAGCCAATATTTAGGTTGTTTAAGGGGCAGGCCCACATATCCAAATACATTTCTGCATCCAAGCCTACTGTAAAGGCTGCTAGGTACGGTCCAGATATTATAGGCTGATGACTAAAACAGAGAGAAGATAATAGCAATGAGCACAGATGATTGCCAGCTTTGTGCAAACCATCTTTAAGATTTATTCATTATGTTGAACAGCATAAAAGGTGTAATTAATGATTGCCCAGAGGTACATGAATGACTTGAATTTGATCTTGTGTATAAGTAACTGTACTAGTGACACCCAAAATTTGTTTGTATCTGTGTACGCTACAGTCCTATGCTGGTATCTTCTGCTGTGTTCTTTTTATAGCACTAAGGATGCTTTCAAAGTCACCAAATTGTTGTTCAATTATAAATGGAAGATGGCATTGCCTTCAGTCAGTCTTTAGCTGAAGACAGTCTATCTTGGCTTTGGCTACTGAGTCAGACTGTTGTAGTTAAACCCGATGAAACTATTCTTATGCATTTATTATTTATTTTATTTTTTCACCAGGTAGAGCTCAGAAGGCCTGTGGTCTCTTCCTGGTGGAACCTGAGTTGATATTTATCACATAGAATTCTGTGGAGCAGGAAGCTAATTCATCCCTGTTTCCTAAGGTCATTTTATCTGGAAACCACTTGCTTTTGGACAGTTTTTTTTCAAAATCCTATACCTAAAAAATACCTCATAAGATTTGCAATGTTTCCCAAATTTTGCAAGTTAAAAAATATAAAACATGCAATTTCTTCCTCAGATGATAGGCTGTGCATCAGTTTTTTTCAGTCAAAAGTCTATATTGTGGTACTAATGTTGTATTGCCCATATGCAAAAAGAAATGGCTTTTTTCAAACATTACTAATATTATGGCAAAAGAAAGGGTTCCAGTGTGTTGCTGGGAAAAGTGTTAATCTCTTCCAGAACTTTCTTTGCTATATGACACAACTGGGTAGTATACTACTATGTGTGATATTTCACAAAGTTTGCAAATTATGCATATAACCTTGTCATAGTACTTAAAACAAAACCTTGCATTTTAGGTTGCAAATGTTAGTAACACAGCTGTGAGCCTTAATGTTTGGTATAAAACTGCAGGATTTGTTTGCCAGTGGGTTACACAGCTTTTATATCTATTGCGTTCTAAAATTATTGTAAATATTCATAACCATTTTACAAACCAAACACTTATGTCTGTGGATGTCTCCATGTTAACCACCAGATTTTAAAGACATTTTTTTACAAACATCCATAGCTTGCATAGACTCCACCCCCCCCCCCAGCATGATGTCATTGTACTCCATTTTTGCATTAATAACCTAAATATAGAAATTATTGATTTCATAACTTTCTCAAATACATTTCATAAGTTAAGTCCTGTGCATTCCACAAGGACACTTCACTGTGCATACACACCAAATCACATTAGCCTTCAGCCTACTACTAGCATTGCTTTGAAAGCTCATAGCAAAAACACTGACAGACGTGCTAAACAAAACAGTTGGACACTGAACACAGAATTAGCATGAGCAACAGTAAACTTCTCTTCCTTTGAAACTCACATTCCTTGAAACCAGACTGAAAGTTACGTCTTGAAAATGCCCTGAAATTCACATACCTTAAAAATGCAACTCACAGTCCTCGAAAATGCACTCAGACTCACATTCCTCAAAAATGCACCCCTGTAGATTTTTTTCCATTTAGCAGTTACATAAAATATATGAACCAATAAAGGCAAAATTACCAATTTCAGCACATTTCAAACAACTCTATCTAAGCAGTCTGGAGGATTAAGGCAATTGTCTCCTGTAGTCAAGATGCAGTGTTTGAGCCTGACCAAACTAATTAACTATCCTGACATTTCAGCCATTACACACACCTCTGAGTACTTGTCACACTGAGTGTTTGGCAGCAGTTAGTTCTGTTTAAAAGCTCCAACTATTTCTGGGAAAAGCAGCAGTCATGTCCAAACCCCATCAGTTTAAATCTTGCGCATTGTCTGTCCCAAGTTCTCTGTTTGCATGGGACATATAACACACTTGCATTCATAAAGCAAAACATATGACTCATGCACATTCTTAAAGAAAAAAAACTGCACAGACACAAAAATATAAAAATGCTTTTGTTTCTTTAACAATTTGTGGCAGCCACCAGCAACTGCCTAAGTTGCCTAGTGCTGGATCTGGTTCTGATTTAGGCACTTGATTTTCTTACTAAGAAATTGTTGTGGGTGTTCAAGGTGTGTCAGATGTTCGGACAGGTACATACTGAAGGGCATGATACTCAATGATCAGTCTAATGAGTGCAAAATCCCTGGACCTGGACGCCATACTATTAGTAATAAGATGTGCAATGAAAAAACTGTTTCTGGCAATAGAGGGTACATCATGATCAAAAAACTGTTCCTTGTCAACATAGGTTCTCAGGTCCATAACTACTGGATAAATTTTCGGGGAAGTGCCTGGACTACATGAAAAGAGACATGGAGGAGCTCTCTGATCTTGTAGTCCAGGCAGGTATGACACTAGCCCTGAGTAGCTTCCTGCCATCACCCAGAATTATACCACAGTACAAGGACAAAATGATTGACCTCAACAATTGGCTAAGCTTCTGGTGTCATTCTAAGGGGATCCAGTAACTGTCTGCCTGGGATGACATGATCGACAGACCACGATGCTTTGCCAGAAATGGCCTGCACCTGTCGCCCTTGGGATTCCTGATACTGGCTAAGGCTCTTGCCACCCCTATAGTGCCTTTTTTAGGCAAGGTTCAAATGACAAATTCACCACTGTAACAGGTACAAGCAAGCAAAATCTCAGGGTAATGCTACTCAATGCTAGAAGTCTAAACCTCAAAATGCATTCACTTGAGGCACCCCTTAAAATGGAGAACATCGACATCTGTGCAGTGACAGAGTCCTGGTTCAAGGCGCCAGAGAGCACCCCTGCATTACCAGGCTATAATTCATACCACACCTTTCGGCCACCTAATCTGGACCAAAACACTAAAGGCGGAGGCGTGTCCATATTCATTAAGGATATCCACACCTCCAGGCTAGTTGCTCACCATAATGCATCCGAGATTATCCAAGTGCAACTAACTCTGGGCAAGACCGCAATCCAAATTGTAACTTGCTACAGATCCCCCACCATGCCCCAGGATTCCCACTCCTCATTTCTTGATACACTGGAAAATATTAGGGTACAAACCAACACCATAATAATGGGCGATTTCAACTATTCCACCATTAACTGGGAAATCTACTCATGTACCGTCTCTTTTGCTCAACATTTTCTGGAATTCATTAATTCCAACGCCTTGGATCAACTTATCCACACCCCCACCATGGGCAGCAATATCCTAGACCTGGTCATTACCAACATGGGTGACCAGTGTTCTACACAAGAGGTCAATTCCTCATTGGTCAGATCCGACCACAAGCTAATCACCATAGACATCCATATCCCAAATCCCATTTCCCATTAGGGAAACCACCATAAAAACATTTCTCCAAAGCCAACTTCACGCTTTTTAAGACAGAAGTGGAAAACTTCTCGGCACCCATGCAGATGGACAATAGTGGTACGACTGTTGAATCCTACACAAATGCACTTTATAAGCACTTACACTAGTGCATGGATTGTGCTATCCCTAACAGAACCAAGAAGGTATCCTCCAAAAAAGGAAGCAAATCTGGTGGTCCCCTACCATAAACAAAATCTAAAACAGAAGAAAGAAACTCTTGTAAAAAAGAGTAAAATCTCATGATTGGAGGAACTCCCTGGTCAGCCTCAGTAAGAAGCTGAAATCCCTCATAAAATCCTCCAAAGCTAGTTACGAAAACAAAATTGCCAATTATTCTAAAGACAACCACAAAGCATTCTATAGTTATGTCAAGAATCTCAATATCAACACTCAGCTCTGCTCTAAGTTACAGCACAATGGCACTAAATATACAGAACCAATTGATATTGATAAACATCCTGGCAGATAGGTTCAGTGCTAACTTTACCCCCCTCACACCCCCTAAAATGGCCCATCTCTATACCGGAAGAATGCAAAGTTCCTGTAATCATGGCTGCACAGGTAAAAACCACAGTCGCCAAAGCCAAGAACACAACATCCATAGGACCCGACAACATCCCAGACTGCGTTCTACATGAACTACAGAATAAACTGGCACCCCACCTAAGCACCATGTTCAATCATAGCCTTACCTCAGGCTTTGTGCCCACTGAATGGTGCACAGTGATGGTTATCCCAATCCACAAAGGGGGAGCCACCACGGACCCCAGGAACTACTGCCCCATTATCCTAATGATCCTGGTTTGCAAGACCATGGAACGTATCATCATGGAACTTATAAACAAAGCCATTGGTAATCTCCAATCTCTGGACTCCACCCAGTTCGGGTTTGCAAAAGGCAGAGCATGTCTCCTAAACCTGATAGACTTCTTTGAGGCAGTCACCAAAGCTGTAGATGAGGGTAAGGTGGTTCAGACTGCCTATCTAGATCTCGCCAAGGCTTTTGACACAATCCCCCACTCTGGAATTATAGATAAACTCACTAAACTAGGTATAAATCCCTATGTCACAAGATGGGTTTCCAACTGGGTGACTGACAGAACCCACACTGTGAAAGTAGCAGACTCCAAATCCGACTTCAGACCAGTGACAAGTGGAGTACCACAGGGTTCAGTCATGGGTCCTCTCCTGTTTGGTATCTACTTTGCTGAAGTACAGACTAACACAGAAGGTCTTTGGCTAACAAAGTTCGCAGATGACTGCAAACTAGGAGCCATAATCAAAACTCCTAGCGATGGGGACATCCGACAAAAGGGCCTCACTGAGACAGATGCTTGGTGTCAAAACCATGGCCTCAAGCTCAATGCCAAAAAGTGCATTGGCATCCCCTTTGGTAAAAACTCTGAACCCATGAGCTACCACATAGGTAGTAGTCTACTTAACACTGAAAGTGTGATAAAAGACCTTGGGACACAGGTGGACAGTAGTCTCTCCTTTGACAATCACATCACCACAGTAGTCAGGAAATCCTTCTATGTGGCACACCTCGTTACAAACGGTTTCTCATCCAGGAAAAACGAGGTAATTGTTCCCCTCTACTCGTCACTCATTAGACCCATTATAGAGTACAATGCCCCTTTTGGTATGTACCTCACAAGACATCTACAACAACTGGAAAGGCCACAGAAATACCTCACAAAGAGGATTAACAGCCTCAAACAGATGCCCTATGCAGACCATCTCAAAAAACCCAAGCTTTACTCCGTCACATATCGCCTACTCAGAGGCGATCTCTGCCTAACATACAAAGCTATGTCAAACCCAGAGCTGTTGGACATGCTCCACTTAAAGAAATCCCAATCCCTCCGAGCTACACACTCTAGGGACCTAAACCTTGTCACCCCAATAAAGAGAACATGCTGGAGGGATAGATTCCTGTCCAAGAGATTTCCCATACTCTGGAAAAAACTACCTGTGTATATCAAACAAAGCTCCTCATTAGCACTCTTCAAGAAAAATCTTGATGATTGGATGGGAAATAGGAAATTCACCCCGAGGATCACCTCTGTGGCTCTGCTCGACAGGGGCACAGGAAAATAATTTTCTTGGGTGGCAAAAGCCAGAGTACCTTTTTGGCTAGGCTTGTATAGGCCCTAGGGCCGATAGCCTAGTATCTACCTATGAACCTATGAACAAGAGATTTCTGGCTTTCTGAAGGATACTATTATACATTTATTGGCATTTAGTTTTAGTCCATAGTTTTGACACCAACTATTGGCTTGGGGAGGACCATCTTGGAGTATCTTGGTGTCCTCTGGGGCATTTTTAATGTCACCATTTTTTCAGTCACCTGCAAACTCAGCTAGCCATAAACTCTTAACAGAAGCTTTGACCTCCAGGAAGTAAATTCTAAACAGGAGTGGGCAAGGGCTGAACCCTAGGGTATACCACTAGCTACAGGTCTTTTGGAATGGGTACAGCAGCCCACCATAATTTCTTGGGTTCTATTTGTGAGTTAGTTAACTATCCAAGGAGTTATATGGAAACTAACATTTAGCTGTGGTAGTTTATCTACAATACCCGAGTGAGGGATGGTGTTGAATGCCTTTGCCATGTCTAAAAATGGAGCGTGTCTCATCCATTTCTTTAAAGAAGTAACCAGGTTAAGTAGGCAGGATCAATCCAAACTGGTTGTGAATTTGTAGGTTACCTATATCTTTATTTATTAATTCTATAATGATCCTTCCCATAGCCTTACAGATAAGACTGGTCAGATGTATGGGTCTATAATTTCCCAGGTCCATTGATGTCCCACCTTTATGTAAGGGGATGACAGTTGTTCTCCTCCATTCATATTTTATAAAGCCTGTTTAGAAGCTGACATTGAATAGCCTTTGTAGGAGGTCTGATAGGTCCTGTTATAGGCTGGCCAGTAAGCAACCTGGTATATTATATGACTCCATAGAAGCAATGTTCTTGGTCTTGGATAATGTCTTAAGGAGTTGATCGTGGGAGATTTGAGGGGAAGGTGTTGATGTGCGTATAAGATCATGGAATGCAGGAGGAAAGGACGGGGTAATATTAAGCTAAATTTATCTACTAGTACATTGACTATTTTGTAGTCCCTTGCCTGGGTGGCTATTTTTACCCCATATCTGGCTTTGGTTGATATGATCATGGTCCAGAGCTCCTTGTAAAGTTTAGCAAGAGCTTTTTCCATCTTGAGAGTTGCATTTATTTTTATGTGCAATGAGTTTTGTTCTTCTCGAATAGAGCCTTTTTAATATTTGGCTTCTACCATAGAGGTTAATTTTTGAATTTAGCATTGTATTTACTTCAGAGGGAAGAGAACATGACCAAAGAATTTGTCAGTAAATGATTCCACATACGTAATGAGGTCAGTGAGTTGGAAGGGGGTGTTGAATTTAGCCAGGTCATTACTCAGTTGCAATAGATTAGCCTTAGCATAATCTCTGAATATCGAAGTATTAGAGGATGCTTCTGGCTTCAGTGTTGATGTAATTTGCCTGATTTGTAGTCAGATTTGACCAGACAGGAAGTTTCAATTGGTAGGGAGCAGAGCTATCACATATTGCTGAGGACCAAGTCTAGGATTTTGTAGCTTCTGGTTGGGGTGCAGACTATCTGGTCTGGAAAATCTGTATTGTTGAAGTTCAGAAATCTCTTGTCATACATGTCAGAAGATGCATTTGATTTATTCCAATTAATGGAAAGGAAGCTGAAGTCCCCTATGAGAATGGTGATTTGCAGAATATATAGGGACTCCATATTAGTTAGGTAGGAGTTATGAGCTGAGGGGGACATAAAGGGGTCCTATAGTTAGCTATGAAATGTTATGTGGTCTTGTGAATGTTAAGTTGGATATGGAGGCCGAGGCATTCCATATCATTATCTTGTCTAACTAGTATAGATATAAAGTATTTTTTACAAATATGAGGATTCTGCCACCTTTAGTGCCTTCATCTAGTGTGTGGGGTCCCTAAATGTATGGTAGACACTGAAAGCCTTCATCTAGTGTGTGGGGGCCCTAAATGTATGGTAGACACTAAAACCCTGAACTGATGGAGTGATCTCAATGGTCTTAAACCACATCTCCATGGCAATGCATATAACAATGTTTTTCAAGGAAAGGAGTGTGTGTAGGGAGTAGAGCTTTTGGTAAGGATCTTAACATTGTGCAGTAATACCTTTATATTATCCAGATTCTATTTTGCTTTGTTGGAAGGTTTTGAAGACTAACTTTGCTGTATAATGTTATTCATTATCATCAGTAACACAAAAGTACACTGACTTTGCAACTGTTGTGGGCATGCTTACACTGACTGATTATCTAGTTGAAAGAAAATGTTTCAGTATTAATGTTTTTCAGCTTGCTGCAAACAGTAACAAAGGCCATACCACCACATCAACAAATATGCAGAACAACCAAAAAAGAAGAGCAGTCCATCTTCTTATGCATTCTGGCTTATTGACACTGAAAGGTCTAGTAACAGTCTGGTTTAACTTGTGTGGTAATATGAACTGACTAGAAAATAAAGGAAAACAACTGTCAATAGTAATGTCTTTCAGCTTGATCAAATCAATGGCAGCACCTCGCCTACAGCAACATCCCTGAAGAGGTACACACACACACACACACACACACACACACACACACACACACACACACACACACACACACACACACACACACACACACACACACAAGTAACTAAAGGGCCGGTGCTCTGGACACACACACACACAACTAACTAAAGGGTCAGTGCTCTGTATGGTTATACCTTATAGCTTACTGCCAGCTGAAAGTCTAAGACACACATTGTCAAGGAAGAGCAGGTCTGCTAACCTGAACTAAGTACAAGAAAGGATCACTGGTCACAGTAATACATTGCAGCATGCAGACAGCAGCAGGCAATGATAGAGTAATGGCCACCCGTCTGCTCACACTCATCTATGAAATTCAGGCAATACTTCTTACAGGCATGTATTTACAGTTGTTGCCAGCAGTAAGGCAAAAGCAGAGTGATTAACTAGCTGTAGTAAATACAGTGACTGGTTTGTTGCAGAGAAAATTAACTAATTATAATTCATTCACACTTTTGTTGCACACTATAACAAAGTCAATCCCCTCCCCAGCCACACATACACTGGAACCAAACACAGGCAGTAGACCATCTAGTAAACTATTTCTGCTCATTACTTTCAGTAACTCAAAGGCACAGTAACTGTAAAGCTGTATTGCATATGGTAATGCTTTCTGACTTACTTATTAGAGAGAAAAAGTGGAAACTAAAATATTTATAATATATTTAACTTGTTACAAACAATAAGAAAGATAACACACTCACACTAAAAATAATACAAATGAGAAGTAAATGAAGACAGCAGTCTGTCCAGTAACGTTTTACATTCAAAGAAACATGACAGTCCAGCAGTGATCGCATTATAATGAAACTACCTCTGTCACTCCCTGGCCTATCAGGAGATGCCTGAAATAATAAATTACATTGCATAACTTTTGTATCCTTGCAACAGTGCTATATGAAAAACAATTAAAGCTACTTGTAAAAATGTAATTTTCTAATGTATAACCAGGAAAAGATAAGCCTAAGAAAATGTGAGGCACCCACAATAATAAGTCACCTTACTGATAAATAGGTAGGGACCCATTTATGGACTATACACAATCTTAAATTTAGTGACAATACAGTGACTAATTAAATGACAGTTGCCAAAAATATAGTTTCCTCTACATCTTTCTCAAACAGGCAAGCACTGCAAAATATGGGGTGGATAGATGCTCCTTAAACAGCTAGATGGACTATATTCTTCACCACAGACACGTTTCAATAAATGACTCTGTTATTGTAATGTTGCAATCATCTCAGTCTTCTGGAAACAGTCAAATCATATTTTCATATTTGTTTGCTTTATAGTACGGTGCTGAGTTAAGGTCATGATTGTGCATGTGTTCGAGGCTATTATTAAAACATCCACATTAGGGACCCTGTTATATCTATACGCATCTGGACATCTTACTACATTTACATTTATGATCACTTTACTTACAGGTAGTTTCCTCTCACTGTCTTTGTTGTGTCCTCCTGAGTACATCTGGGAAATGTGGATTCCGCCTTGATGAACCATTGCTGCCTCTAACAAGATTTTTTTTTAAAATCTTCTGCCATTTCTTCGATCCAGCCTCTAAATCTCTCTACTAGAATTTTCTTAAACATTTTCTGCTGATTGGTGGAACTCTAACTCAGTCTTCTTCGAAAAATCTGTTCTGTATGCCAGTATGTATGGTAGGACGAAAGGAAACTTACCACAATCACTAGGTATGTGCATTTAATTGGGAACAAACAGATTGCACCTCTGTAGGTGTCAATTGTCTTTATCTATTTATAGAGAAACAAAATGCAGAGATATAGCTGCTTGCAGGATTCTGTGTGTATCCTGTACAGTCAAACTCTTTGTCTCAGCAGAAATAGAAACTGGCACCAGAGATTTCAAGTACACCAAGATTGTTAAACTAAATTTTTTTGTAAAAGTTAGTATTTGTAAATGAATAACTCTACTAAGGCAATAGAATACTCATCTGAATTCAGAAAAGCATCGATGAAATTTAATACTAGACACAGTAAGATAGATACTTTCAATTGCATATATTTTTTTAATTTTCTATGCAGCAATATTTTCTAGTAGTAGGCACACATGCATTAAGAACAGAAGCACAAGGAGCTATATCTGACACATATATGTCTGAACAGCACAAGGAGCTATTTTTGACACACATATGCCTATTATCTATTAATCTATAGTCGCACAATGATTTTGACAACTGTAGTCATCCAGGATTATGGTGAACTCTCTCTTTTTTTTTTTTTTCTTGACAAGGATGCTCATGCAGGACAGAAGACAATTCAGCCTTTTGATGAGCTTACTCATATAGGATTGAAAGAGTTTTACTGACTAGGAGAACCTTGGCCAGGGAGGTGGAGAACCTCTCTATACTTCATCAGAAAAGTCTGTGGAATTTTAAAATCTACCTGAATTATCGCTTTCTCAGACAAATGGGATTTCAGGTTAGCATTTCACCTAAAGGGCATCAAAAGAGCAGCACCCCTTCTACTAAGCAGTGTCTTTAGTGCAGTATGACTCCAAGCACATGGTGAAGGGAAAAGCTCAAAAATCATCTGACATTTCTTACAGCAGAGGCAAGTGTCCTATCATCTGCACTCAGCATACCCTTCATCCTTTTCTTCTTTCTATCCGTCCCAGGCACCCTGGGAGCCATTTGTTGAGCAGTTGTATACAGTTTCCCCTAGAATTGCATTTCAGGGCTGTACCATTTTCTGTGTGAAATAGCATCATCTTAAAGAAGTCTTGAAATTTCCCCAGAAAGCTGCTTTATATGATGTCCTTACATTAATTGCTGCAGTATTCTTAACAGATGGGATTCCCTGCCATGGAAGCCCAACATCCGGCCAGTCTACTAAAGCCTACCATTGCTTTAAGGTATGCCGAACATCACTGAAACACTCCTTGTCTAGTGTAGGGCATAAAGGTGATGTTCAGGCATACCATCTACAGAACTTCTTTGCCACCAGTCTGAACATTTGTTTTTACCATCGGTCTGTTTGCCTACATCTGTTTTTTACCAGTTGCATGCATTTTCATGTTACAGGTAATGCCTACGCCTGTTTGCTGAATCCTAGCATGTTGCAGATAAGTTCTCCACTAAATTTTAGTTTTTTTTCTTGCTTTTTTTGTGTTCTTTGGGGTTAATGTCATTCAGGAAGGGTAAATGCCAGTGTGGGAGATAGATTCCCCATAAAGACCATGACGATAAGTGTCTTTTTTGCCTTGGAGCTTCTCACAGCTGTACGCCTTGTTCGATTTGAAAAGCATTCATCTTGAAATCCCTTTGCAGTAGGCTTTCTTACCTTTCCTTGTATCTTGAGAATCAGCATCTTAAGCTTCTCACTAAAGATACAATGGAAGGAATGTCGCACCCTGAGGGTCAGCCATTAGGGAAGAAGAAGGTGGAAAAGGTATGACTAAAATCTTCCACTGTCCAGCCTCTGCCTGGTGTTTCTCCCAAGGTCATTATGAACCGGAGGCTAGCCTGGCTGTGTTGTCAGATTTCTCTGCTGCAACCATGCTGGAAGCGAGTAAGGATCTGGTTGGCAACATGTCTGAAGAGGCTTTGCAGATGTCCATTTCGGACATTCAGGGAGGACCATCGTTGATTTTTTCCAAGGGACATAAGGTTTTAGTTGGGGAAGAAGTTCCTACTATGGTTTTTGACTGCTGTGCTAGGTCTGAGCCTCTCAGTTTTATAGGGGGGACGTTCTCTTAAAAAAAGAAACAAAAAACTAAACATGATTCTTCTGCTCCAAAGGCTCCACAAAGTGAGTGGCAGGCCTTTACTCAATGGCTGTTTATTGCTTTAATGTCATTAAAGCCTCCTCAGAGGGTTTCGGTTCCTGCTCCTCCTTGGTCCTCTTTTTCCCCTCAAAAGGGCTAGAGAACAGGATTTTTCTGAAGAAGAGTCAACTTCTGAAGACGAATCCCTGACTTATTCTACTTGAATTCCTTTTTCTTTAGACTATGGGTCAGAAGAGCAGGAATCTATTAGTCCTGATGCTCCTTTTCAAGAAGTTTCATTTGAGGACACAATCTCTAGGATGATGGAATTTTTCAGTGAGATTGTGCCTAGGTCTCTGATATCCATAAGAGGTACTGTGAGTTGCTGCAGTTGGAATCTCCTAAACCTGCAGCTTTTCCTCCTGTTTTAGCTGCTTTGCTGGATGCTTTTTCCAATGCCTGTCATGCACCTGATTCTCTACTGCCTGTTCCCAAAAAGCCTGATAGGTTTTATAGGTTACCTGAGAATTGTTATTTTTTTTGCATAAATGTTCTGCTGCTGATCCATCTGTGGTGTCTGTAGCCTATGATAAGCCATCTTACTTGCTTCCTTCACCCAAGTTATTGCCTTCTGACAAGGATAGCAGAACCATGGAAAGGCTAGATAAGAAGGTTTACACTTCTGTTATCCTAGCTTTTAGGGCTATTAATTATCAGACCCATATGACTAGGTATGTGTTGGCTCTTCTTTCTCAGGCCTGTCAGCTTATTTCTGGTTTTCCAGTCTCTGTGGGTAAAACTCCTGCTCTTTCCTTACTAGTGACCTCTTCTCAAGTTGTTCATGATCCTTTCAAATGTAGTTATGATGCGGCAGATGCCTCTTCTATGGCTGCTGTTTTTGGTTCCATGATGAAGAGGCATTCTTGGTTAAGGCTTCAACCTCTACCTGATGATATTAAGGCTAAGCTAATAGATGCTCCTCTGAATCCTAAACTTTTGTTTGGGGAAGCTGCTGCAGGTTTGTTTAAGTCCCTTCAGGATAAGGGTAACGTCTTACAGGAGCTTAAATGGTTTACCTTTATAATGTCGATCATGTATTACCGAACGGCCACATCACCAAACCGTTTCTGTGAAACCGGAACTGTGAACACTTTAAAATGTAAAAAAAAAAACTTGAATGTCGACATTTCTGACCGTACCACACCTACAAACAAGTGCTAACATGGGTCAAAAAGGGGGCGAGATTTTGCAGTTCGGAAATTCGGTGTTTGAAGTTTTGTGAAGTCACAGCTCGGTGTTCGTGGAAATGGGTTCGACATTCCAGCTGCTGACATTATAAAGGTAAACTGCTTAAACACGTGTTTGTTTCTCCTGTGCCTGAATTTCAGGGAAACCACCCCACTAAGCCAGCCTTTGCTAGTAGGAAATATTGCCCTTTGACTAAAGGTAAAAAGAGTGGCAAATGAGCTCCTCCTGCTAAGGCTACTCAGTTTTCAGGGATTCTGAAGCATTCCTTTCCTGACAAACTGGGTGCTGTATGAGTATCCATCTCTTCCTAGCCACATTCTTCTTTCTTTTCACCTTTCTCTTTCTCTTCCAATTTGGCTTCAGATCACTCAAGATTCTTGGATTCTGTCAATCATTCATCAGGGTAGTTCATGGTGTGAAAATGCCATCCTCCTTTTATGGGCATTCCTCAGCCATCTCCAGAACAACTTCCCTTTTTCCCAGAGGTTCTTGAGGATCTCTTGACTCAGGGTACTATTCAACAGGTGCCTGCGTCTCACAGGGAGAATGGGTTCTACTTCAGACTGTTTCTAGTGCCCAGGAAAGAGGGCACTTAGAGACCTAGTCTAGACCTCTCTCATCTAAACACTTTTCTAAAAGTGCCTCCCTTTCAGATGTTGTCACGTCTTACTCTGCTTTCTCTCTTGCTCCTTCAGGCTTTTATAGTGTCTCTGCATTACAAGGATGCTTAACTCTGTATTCTGATCCATCCCCTTTTCAGGAAGATTTTGTGCCTCTCTGCTGCTTTACTGGCATTTTCAGTTCGCTGCTTTGCCCTTTGGCCTTTCTACTGCCCCAAGGGTGTTCACCAAATTCCTTGCTCCTGTGGTTCTTTTTTGCAGGCTTCGAGGGATCCAAATATATCTGGCTATACTACTCAGAAACAGCTCCTTGTGGTCCTGTAGAGTGGTGTTAGCAGCAGAGAACTGAGAAAAGTGAGTACTTTCCTGATCTAAGTATTTTTTTGCTGTTTTACCAGAGAGACCTTCTTTTTCTTACTTCGAACAAGTTTAAACTGCTTTATTACCTGTTTGCTGCATTGTACATTATCTGCACTTAAGTTACATTTGGTTGAAAGTTTGTTTGTTAAATTTAACTGTTGAGGCTGCCCACTAAAGTGCGCTAGCCTGTGTAAGTGATTTATTACTGTTTTTCATGCATTTCTGTGTACTTTCTAACCCAAAAAAACAAAAAAATATCCTTGTTTTCCCACCTTTTCTCGACTAGTTTAGACCAGTATACAGGCTTTGCTGTATTCTGGACTGTGGTGTAGTTCCTGTGTTGTCCATTGCCTTACTTGGATAGAAGGAATTTTCTTTGCTCACCAGTGGGAGTGGGGAACCTTGAGCAGCCTATCTGTCCCTGAAGGAGTGACCTCAGCACAAGAGCTTGTAGTAATTGGTCGTTTTGGACCATTTTCAGCTCTTTTGATGTTCCCTGTTTAAAATCCACGTTTGCGCAGCTTTGCACGATTGTGCTCATAGCGCAGTGCCGGTTAAACAGGCTTAAACTATTCCTGGCGCCGCCAAGTCTGCACTTCAGTTTTTCCCTTAAGAAAGCTCTACTTTCAACAAAATCAGTCTATTCGCTATATTATAAGCCTAACACTTGCTCCTAAAACCTTTCTTTCAAGTGAAGCACCCTTAAACTAATGTAAGCACTACATCCACCTACAAACCATGTTAATACCCACTTCCCTTCAAAGTCCTCTCTCTGACCCAGTTTCACATCACCCCCTTATACTATTCTGGCATGTTGAGTGGTATATTACTGACATCCTCTCCAGTTCAGCTGGTTAATCTGGGAATCCTGAGACAATGTTACAATTGTCTCATGTACACAGACAACCCTCTCCTCCTCCCAACAAACACAAACACATGTGAGAGATGCAACTATATAGCCAAACTGGAGGCTGAACTCTCTCAACACAGGACTAGCAAGACCAGACATGAGGAGAAGGTAACCACACACACAACAAACCCAGTCTCACATAAACCAACCACAACTGCAAACCAAACACATAAAAACACAAAGACATACTCGGAGGTTCTAATAAAAAACTTACCAAAACAACAGAGGCTCCCAAAGCAGACACCCAAGAAAACACCACCTCAAAACACTGCACATGCAGCACATAGTACACAAAGTCAGTGTGCCAAACAATCACAGTCCTTAAGGCGAAACAGCATGCCTGATACACTAGTAATAGGTGACTCTATAGTCAGACACACTGACATCCCACTTACCAGGCTGAACAAGGAGAGGGTAATGGTGAGCTGCCTGTCGGGTACTAGGATCCGCCACATAACACAAGCACTCAGGTCACTCCAAAGCAAGTACAAATATGACTCTGTCATTGTCCATGCCGGCGTGAATGACCTGAGACGTACCTCCTTGGAACTACATGAAAAGAGACATAGAGGAGCTCTCTGATTATGTAGCCCAGGCCGGTATGACCCTGATCCTGAGAAGCATCTTGCCCTCACCAAGAATGATGCCACAATACAAAGACAAGATGATCAGCTTTAATAATTGGCTCAATTACTGGTGTCATTCTAGGGGAATCCATTGTCTGTCTGCTTGGGATGACATGCTGGACAAGCCATGCTGCTTCGCAAGGGACGGCTTGCACCTGTCACCACTGGGCTTCCAGATATTGGCTAAGGCTCTTGTCACCCCCATAGTGCCTTTTTTAGGCAAGGCTCAAAAGACAAACCCACCACCTTCGAAAACAATAAAGAAAAAAAACTAAGGGTAATGCTGCTCAACGCCAAAAGTCTAAATCTCAAGATGCAGGCTCTCGAAGCACTCCTCAGTATGGAGAGCATCGATGTCTGTGCAGTAACTGAAACCTGGTTCAAGGCTCCTGAGAGCACCCCAGCCCTACCAGGTTATACCTCGTATCATGCATGTCGGCCCCAAAACCTGGGTCGAACCACAAAAGGAAGGGGGGTGTCCATATTCATTAAAGACACCCACACCTCCAGGTTAGTGGCAACGCACGAAGCATCGGAGACCATCCATGTGCAACTAACCATAGGCAAAACTGCTATACAACTTGTAGCAGGCTACAGACCACTCTCTCAATCTCAGGAACTCCATTCAGCCTTCCTGAAGACACTGGAGGATATGAATGTCTCACCAAATACCATCATATTGGGAGACTTCAACTACCCAAACATAGACTGGGTGCATTATTCAAGCCCCAACGCCCTAGCCCAAAGGTTCCTGGAATTCATCAACTCAAATGCGATGGAACAACTAGTCACCTCCCCCACAAGGGGAAATAATATACTTGAACAAGAAAAAACAAACACCACTGGATCCACACTCCACTGAAATCTTCACAAAAAACGAAAAAAAGCAGCACACACTGGATAAGAACTGATTTTTTACTGGATTCTGGTACCTCGGCCTTCGCCTTCACATGGAATAATATTGTAAGATACACACCAGTATAAATACACCTTTTACACAATCAATCATGTCAATTAAATAATTAATCAATTAAATGTTTCACCATTTAAAGAAACATATATATACACACTCATATATAAATATTCTACAGAATAAATATTACTTAAGGCATTAAGATTCTAAATTCATACCATTGGGAAATAATGTTCCAAAATTTATAATAAACCTGGATTCCATATTCAATAATTTTTGTTGAAAATTAATATTATTTTCTCCTATTCCCCATGGTTTTGCCAAAATACTGAATTTGAAACCAGAGTGATCCCCCCTATGGAATTGGTGAAAGTGGCACGCAACTGGACTATCAAGTCTATTGTTCCTAACATCCCCCAGATGTTCCAAAATTCTTAATTTAACCCTGCGTTTTGTTTGTCCTATATACCATTTTGGTTCTATACAATTACAACCTATTATATATATCACACCGGAAGAATTGCAATCAAAATGGTCTAAAGCATCTAAATTAACAATTTTATCACAGATTTTACATTTCTTACATGCAAAAGAGCCCGGAAGCATACCCCTTACTAGTGAAATCAGACCACAAACTAATAACCCTAGATATTCATATCCCACCTCCACCCCCAGCACAAAAGACCACAGTGAGAAACTTCTCAAAAGCCGACTTTACACTCCTTAGGACTGAAATGGTATCCTTCAAGCCCCCTGGGCCAGTGGAAACCACATCTCACACTGCTGAATCCTTCACATATGCTTTCTACGGACATCTTCAAGAATGCATGGATCATGCAATCCCAAATAAAACCAAGACCCTTTCCACCAAAGGCAGGCATCCTATCTGGTGGACCCCAGCCATAAACAAACTTTATAACAAGAGAAGGAAGCTACTGCAAGACAGAGCAAAATCCCATAAAGGGAAGGCATCTCTGATCAGCACTAGCAAAAAACTATGTTCGCTCATAAAATCATCAAAGGCCAACTTCGAGAGAAAAATCACTAAGGACACTAACGATAACCACAAGGCCTTCTTCAGTTATGTTAGAAACCTGGGCGGAAACCCTCAGATATGCTCAGAGTTAGTTCATAACGGCAAAAAATACACTGACCCCACAGATATTGCCAACATACTGGCAGACAGGTTCAGTGCAAATTTCTCCCCTCCCTCTCCCCCAAAAGATGAAATAATTATCTCAGCTAAATGCAACCTCCCTGACATCTCAGATGTCCAGGTGAGAGCTGCTCTCAGCAAAGCTAAAAATACAGCGTCCATGGGACCAGACGGTGTCCCGGGTTGCGTGCTACGTGAACTCCTAGAGGAGCTAAACCCGCACATAAGAACACTGTTTAATCTTAGCCTTGCTACAGGATACATCCCTGAACACTGGCATACAGCAACAGTGGTCCCAATCCACAAAGGTGGCACCTCTACAGACCCTGGAAACTACCGCCCCATAAGTTTGACCAGCCTGGTCTGCAAAGCTATGGAAAGGATCATTATGGAACTCATAAACAAAGACATCGGGGACCTACAGACAATTGACTCTACCAAGTTTGGCTTTGTAAAAGGCAGATCCTGCCTTCTAAACCTGGTGGACTTTTTTGAAACAGTCACTAGAGCCATCGACGAAGGCAAAGCAGTTCATACAGCCTACCTGGATCTGGCAAAAGCCTTCAACACAATACCCCACTCAGGCATCATAGACAAGCTCAACAACTTAAATGTAAACCCGTTTGTCACAAGATGGGTTGCAAATTGGCTAAAGGACAGAACCCACAAAGTCAGAATAGCCGGAGCTATGTCAGACCCTAAACCAGGCACAAGTGGAGTCCCACAGGGCTCTGTCTTGGGACCCCTCTTGTTCGGCATTTATTTCTCAGACGTGCAGGCAAACATAGGGGGGTTGTGGCTGACAAAGTTCACAGATGACTGCAAACTAGGCGCCATAGTCGATACATCAGCTGACACATGCATCCTTCAGAAGGGCCTCACAGAAACAGACGACTGGTGCCAGAGTCATGGCCTTAAACTAAATGCCAAAAAATGTATAGTCATCCCCTTTGGAAAAAACAAAGTACCCACAAATTACCACATAGGTGGCAATCCATTAAGTACGGAAAAAGTAATCAGAGACCTGGGGACCCAAGTTGACAGTGACCTCTCATTTGACACCCACGTCGCCAAAGTGGTTAGAAAGACCTTCTACCTTGCCCACCTTATCATGAAGGGATTCACATCCAGATCAAAGGATGTCATTGTACCCTTATATTCCTCCCTTATCAGGCCTATGATTGAGTACAATGCCCCATTTGGTATGTACCTCACCCGCACCTGCAGCAGCTGGAGAGACCCCAGAAGTACCTTACCAAGAGGATCAAGGGTCTCCAACATATGTCATATGCTGCCAGACTAAAAAAGCTCCAGCTCTATTCAGTAACATACTGCCTGCTCAGAGGTGATCTGTGCCTGATGTACAAGGCCATGTCCAGTTTGGAATTAATGGACATGCTCCACATCAAAAAAATCCAAATCCATCAGAGCCATGAGAGCTAAAGATCTAAACCTCAGCACAAATATGAATAGGACATGCTGGAGGGACAGATTCATAACCCAGAGGCTTTCCGCACTCTGGAACAGGATCCCGGTCCATGTTAGGCAGAGCCCCTCACTGACTGTCTTCAAGAGAAATCTTGACGAATGGATGGGTGATCGTAGGTTTACCCCGGGGGTCATCTCTGTGTCATTGCTAGACAGAGGCACAGTAAACTAAATTTAATTTGTACACTTTTGTATTCATTACATGGGGTGGCAAAAGCCACATACACTTTGGCTAGGCTTATAAATGCCCTAGGGCAGATAGCCTAGTACTATACTATGAAACTATGAAACTATTTCCTTACTTAGATGACCTGCTAATTCAGGTGTCCTCTCCAGAGATCCTTTTACAAAATCTTCATTTTACCATTTCCTTTCTTCAGAGTCTGAGTTCACAATAAATTTCCAAAGGTCTCTTTTGACTCCTTCTAAGGATCATGTTTTTCTGGGTTGCAGGATTCAGACTGTGCCAACGCTTGCATCCCTGCCTTCTCCAAAGGCCTTAACTCTCATTTCTTTCTTTCACACTCTTCTTCCTCTGGCTTCTATTAGTGCCAAGGAGTTTCTGAGAGCTCCAGATTTCATGGCATCCACTATTCCAATGCTTCCTCTGGCCAAACTTCATAAGAGAAAGTTTCAGTGGTTTCTGAAGTCAGTATGGCTTCAACATACACATCCTCTAGACTTTGTAGTTCCTTTTCTTCCTTGTCTCCGACAGGAACTTCACTGGTGGTTTCAGCAGTTGTTTCTGAATACAGGGATCCTTTTTCATCCCCCTCTTCCCTTTCAGGAATTTTTCATAGACACCTCAAACATGGGAAGAGGGAGGATGACATATGGCTCCCTAAAGGTACAGGGGGTGTGGTCTTCTCATCAGCAGAAGGAGCACATTAATGTCAAAGAGATGAGAGCTCTTCTGTTGGCTCTATAGGCCTTTCATCCTCTTTTCTCTCCAGGGCCTCTCAAGGTGTTCATATACAATACCACAGTGATGTGGTATATCAACAAACAGGGAGGAACGAGATCTTATCTTCTTTGCCAGTTGGCACTTCTTGTAGGGGATCTTGCTGTCAAGCATCAAGTGACTCTTCAGGTGGTTTATATCCCTTCCTGAGAGAACATTGTGGCAGACACTCTGAGCAGGTCCTTAACTCAGTCTCATGAATGGATGCTTCACAGGGATGTATTTCTGGACATTATCCACCAGTAGGATACTCCTCCAGTGGATCTTTTTGCCTCCCCTCTGAAAAGACAACTTCCTCTGTTTTGTGCCAGAGTCCCAGTTCCTCTGGTGTGGAAGGTGGACACCCTTTCATTTTCTTGAAAGGGGATGTTTCATTATGCATTCCCGCTCCTTCCTCTTTTTCTGCATGTCCTGTTCAAGATTCAACACGATGCTCCAAGAATCATGTTGGTGACTCCCTTTTGGCCATGACAGCATGGTTCCCTCAACTTCTGCATCTAGTCTGGGACAATCATCACAAATTACTTCACAAGGTGGAGCTACTCATACAAGACAAGGGATCTCTCATCCATTCCCATCTGTCCATGCTTCAAATGACACTGTGGGTGATAGGATTCTAATTCCTCATAGACACTTTTTCTGAGGATATGCTGCAAGTCCTGCAGGAGGCAAGGAAACCTACTGCTAGGATATCCTACTTATCCATATGGAAGCGGTTTTCTATTTGGTGCCTCTCTCATAACCTGGACCGACTTACTGTGGATGTTCCTTTGTTTCTCTCTTATTTGTGTGAGTTGCTTAATGCTGGTTTGGCCTTTTCTTCTATTAAAGCTCACTTACAGTAGACTCCCTCTTATCAGGTCTCACTGGGACTGGACCTTAAGCTGGATAAACGAATGGCTGGTTAATCAGAAAAAGCATATAAAATGGCATCTATAAGTTATAAATGAGCTAGAATAACAGGATCTGTGTTAATATGCATTTTTCTAATGAATATGAAAACTAAAACTCAAATGTCTGTCATTATTTAGCCCAGAGGAGGCGGAAGTGTTGTTCTTCTCTGTTGTCTTTTGCTAGGGCTATTTGCAGAAATTTGATGGCTGGTTAAAGAGATGCTGGATAAGAGGGAATCTACTGTATTTAGCTATCTCTGCTTTTCTGCTTTCTTTTCCTCCTTTAGCCTCTAGATTTGAGGTTAAACAATTTCTTAAAGGCGTTCTTAATATTAGACTTCCCTTGGATCTTAATTTTGTTTTTGGAGAAGTTGACTCAGGCTTCATTTGAGCCTGCTGCTTCAGCTTCCTTGCAACATTGTTCTTGGAAGACTGTTCTCTTGTTAGCTCTTACTTCTTCCAGACAGGTGTCTGAGATGCAAGGCCTTATGACTTGTCCTCCTTTATCGATCTTAAATGAGGACAGAGTGTCCTTGTACACTAACCCTCCTTTTATGCCAAAGGAGGTTAATGAGCTATCACCTAATCAGTCTAGTAATTTGCCTACTTTTTTCCCCTCTCTGTAATCTGAGAGTGAGAAGGTGCTGCATACTTTGGATGTGCGCAGGCAACTCAGGGTTTATTTGGATAAGACCAAGGCTATTAGAACATCTGATCAGTTGTTTGTTTCTTTTCATCCTAGATTTTTGGGACTAGTTGTATCCAAGCAAACTATTTCTTCTTGGATTTCTAAGGCTATTTTCTTTTGTTACACTTTTCATGGCAAGAGCCGTCCTTATTCAGTTAAGTCTCATTCTGCTAGAGCTGTGGCTTCTTCTGGTGAATTTTTCAAGGATACTAATTCTATTCTTGAAGCGGCTACCTGGACTTCTGTGCATACCTTTACCAAACACTACAAGTTGGATGGTATCTCTAGAGCTAGGGCTGGTTTCGCTAGTGCTATTCTTCATGGCTTTTTAGGTGACCCTTCTGCCACTTCCTCCTCCCAAGTTTCCTCTTGAGCTTTGGCACTCTCCCATAAGTTATGAATACTGCAGCAGTGAATGCAAGGACATAGTACAGTTGTATAAAATCTTACCATGATTGTAGATGTCCTTGCCTTCACTGCTGCAGATTTCACTCCCTCCCTCCAACTCCCTGGTCCTTTGCCTTCCTGAATATACAGTTTACCTCTAGGGTTCCTTGGACTGGTGTTCCTACTCAGATAATCAGTTCTGTAGATGGTATGCCTGAACATCACCGTTATGCCCTACAGTGTTCAAAGAGTGTTTGGGTGACATTCAGTGTACCTTAAAGCAGTGGTAGGCTTTGGTAGACTGGCCGAACGTGTGGGCTTCTGTGGCAGGGAATCCCATCTGTTAAGAATATTGTAGCAATGAAGGCAAAGACATCTACCGTTATGGTAAGATTTTACACAACTGTACTTTGATCTTCTTCTTTCCCATCCATACATGAACTCCAAGGGTGCTGGAACCATAGGGAGCAAGGGGAGCGAACCCTCCCATTAAATAAAGTCATGAACTGTGCCCCCAGCTCTTGACTATGATTTTTTTAACTAAAGAAAGCTGTACAGAGAAAAGAGAAAAAAGACATTAGAAAAAGAGAAATTGTGTGCGTTTTTTGTGTGTGTGTGTGTGTGTGTCTGTGTGTGTGTGTGTGTGTGTGTGTGTGTGTGTGTGTGTGTGTGTGTGTGTGTGTGTGTGTGTGTGTGCGTGTGTGCGTGTGTGCGTGTGTGCGTGTGTGTCCAGTTGTCTATGAGTGTCAGTGAGTGCTAGAGTTTGCAAGTGCGTGTATGTGACTGTACATAAGTGCATGTGTATATACAAGTGTGTGTGAGTGAGTGCATGGGAGTGTGCATGAGTGCATGTATGCAAGTGTATGAGTATGTGTATGACTGCACATGAGTACATGTGTACATGCGAGTGAGTGATTACATGTACATGTTTGTGACGGAGTGCATGTGTATATGTGAGTGTGGGTGAGTGCCTGTATGTGTGAGTAGGTGTGGCATGCATGAGTGCGTAGAGGGTTCAGAATCAGACTCCTATGTAAGGCAGGTGGCTACAGAGAACATTATTTTTTTAAACTTTAAAGCATGCATACCTGTCACTGATACAATTTTTTGCAGAATGTCCAGATTTTTGCCTCATATTGTTTTTGGTCTGTTCTCCTCATAACATTTGTGGGTTTCTGGCAAATTACTGAGGACTGAAATTTGAGTTTCAGACTTAATTTCCTTCAGAAAATGCATGCTAACAAAACTCCTGTTATTCTAGCAACTTTTTAAGTTTGTAAGAGCAATATTTAAAATCTGTCCCTACTTTTGGCCCTTTGTCCCACCATTATTTTAGGCTTTAACCAGATTTCTTGTGCTAAGAGGTGGAGAGGTATTCACAGCTATTCAGGGAAAATAATTATTCATTTTATTGCAATATTCCTGTTTCAGTTAAAAGAAAAGTTGGCAATGTAAAATACAGCAAATATTACTAAACAAATGTATTATTTTATTTTATTTGTCTTTGTTTATCGGGAAAGTCCAACTAGGTAATACCCATTTTCAGAGGAGGCCCAGGGAAAAAAGTTCCATTTGCTTACATTGCATTATGCTAAGTTTCAGTTAAACACAGAGCAGTTACATTTCTATTTTCATTTATAAGCAAACCATAGTTACATTTATACATTTTAAGATTTTACAGAGAAGGAAGTTACTAAAGAGAAAGCCCACGTGCAAATTAGTGGATTGTACAGGCAGCGGTTATGTATAAAAATTGTTTTGCCATTTCAGTGAGCGGTTGAGAGTATTCTGTTTAAGGAGAGTAGTTGAAGAATATCATACAGTGAGCACAAAGTCATAACCTGGTGATGAGCATGTGCAGGACCAGGACTGGTTAAGATGTTGCTTAATCAGTGGTTTAAAACTTTTGAGTTTGTTGGAGCAGTTTATTTGTGTGGGGTTACTATTCCAGAGTTTAGCAATGTATTGAGAAAAGATTGAGTCTCCCACAACATTACATGACTTATTTGTAAGTAATAAGAATTTGTTACTAGAATGGAGGCTCCTTGCTGGACAGTAGGGCAGTAATAAGTTTTGTAGTGCAGGGCATTTTTCTGGATAATGAATTAGTCTGTGTGCTATAGTTAGTTGTGAAAATGTTAGGTAGTTGTGCAGTTTATGCCAGATTAATTGCTTTAAGCTATGACAATAGTGGGTCCTATGAGGGAGATCAGTCGCAAATTTAGCTATTTTATTGTAACAGGAGGCATTTCTGTGCAAATTCATTCTATCAGGAAACTAGTTCTTTTTTATTGTGAAGTAGCAACTTCAAATGATTATAATATACCAGTGCTTAGGAGGTGTGGTGGTTTTGGCCACAAAGAAACAATATTTTGGAGTGTTTAGTGCTGCTCAGGCAACACAATTTTATCTGAGTAATTGTCAGTGAATATTTTGTTATACCTCAAAGATCATTAATTGTAATTCTTAGCTAGTAGAAGTTACTCGTATGGTTTGTTTTATTTTAAATAAATGTATCTTTGCCTATGTCTTAAGTGATAATTCAGTAAAGGTGTTTGCCACCACATCAGGCTAGTAATTTGCTTCAGATGCAGGTGAGAGACACTGCTGTGGCCATGCTGGTTCCTCAGACCACTATCCTTGTTCCAAAGATCCCTCTGTTTGGCAAATATAGTCACTATGCACTAGGGGTTAGTCAAGTGATGCCCTCTGTAGCTTCTGGGCTCCACTTAGTGGGCAAGGGAGAACCACTTTAGTTTGTGTTACAAGAAGGGGCAGGTAAAGTGCCCCTGCTTGACCAGAATGTTGTGCCCATCCTTGAGGAAGCTATTGCTGGCCATTAAAAAAATGAATTTGCTTTAATTTTCCTGTGAAAACGAAACAGAAAACTAAACTTATAGCTTTATCTGCTTCAATTTCACTAGACAGGAGTAGTTTATTAAGTCTGGCTCAGGGTCTTCTACAAGCTATTGACCTTTCTTATCAGGTGGTTTCTGGTAAAAGAAAAAGTGATTCCTCTTTTCCTGAAGAGATTCAAAAAAGTAAATCCAGAGAGGAATGTGATGGAACAGGTACATTCTTCCCCCTCAGAATTCTAATTCAGACTCATTGGAGAGCACGTTACCTGAATCTCCCTATCAGTGATTCTCTTTCTCCATGACTATTTCCAGAATGTGCAGTTTATTCAGTGGAAGTCCCCAAGAAAATACTATCAACCGTTACAGAAGGAATGTCCATAACCTTCATAACCTTTACCCATTTCCCCAGTTCTATCAGTTCTGGAGGAGGTGTATGCCACTGTCTGCAGTTTTCCTGATACTCAGCCTACTGCCCTTAAAAGGTGAGCAGAATGTATAAAGTTCTTAAATCTTTTAAGTTTTTATACACACTTCCCGAATATGACCCAAGAGCTGTAGTTTTATTTAATCCAGCTGATGCCAAACATTTCAACTCTAATCCTTCCCCTTTTGAAAAGGATGGTAAAACAATTTTTAAGTTCCTTCCTGTGAGGAAAAATCTGCTTTGTGTGGTTTGGTTTCTTATATTTTTCAGGTCACTAGTCATTTAAAGTGTATTTATGACTGTAGTTACTGCATCCAGTGAGGTTGCCACTGGTACTGTGTTTGGAAGGTTTGCCTGGTTTCATTCTCAGAACCTCCCAGAGGATGTAAAAATGAGCTTTTAAATTCACCTTTGGATAGAGATTTTGGTCCCACTGCTGCAAAGGTTATCAAAAATCTAATGAGAGGGTTAAGCTGATATAAAGGGGATCTCTCAGCTTTTTTTATCCCTCCCTCTCTAAATTTTCCAAAGGTTATTTTGTTCCCTTGTCCAACTGTGGCAAGAAACAAAACAAAACACTCAGCCACATGCTGGTAAGCAGACATTAAAAAACAATGGTGATGAGGCTCCCTAAAAGAAAGCATAATCCCCCAGAATAAAAAACAGTCAAAAAAGTCAGAATGAGTATGTAAGGGGCCTCCCCACCCCCCACCCCACCCTAGCATTCTCTTATCCATCAAATTTTCAATTTCTCTCTCATTGGCAAAAGGTTGTTTCAGATAAATGGGTTCTGAGACGGACAAAGAGGGAAGATAGCCCTCCTTTGCAAGGAATTATTCCACATCCCCAGACCAAAACCTTCTGTTTCCTCCTGTCCTACACACATGTTTTATTGGGAGGAGGTAATAGAAATAGTTCTTTTTTTCCAGTGGGTAAGAGGTTTTCATTCAATAATGTTTCTGATGCCAAAAAAATAAAGAAAATGTCTGGGGATTAGTTATGGACCTTTTTCTTAAACCAGTTTGTGACAGTACCCAAGTTCAAGATCCTTTCACAACACAGTCTCTTACCCCTTCTTCCTCATTTGAGATTTTTTGGTAACCTTAGATTTAAAGATGCTTATCATCACATTCCTGTCCATTAAGGTTTCAGATGTTTCTTACAGTTTTATGTATCTGGATCACATTATCCATTCTCTGCCTTACCCTTTAAGCTATCCACTGCCCTAAGAGTGTTCACAAAGAGTCTAGCTCCAGTTACAGCACATTGCAGGCTACATGGTATCCACATTTTTCCATATTTAGATGTCATCCTTATCTATACAGACTCTTCTTCAAAGTGTCAGGAATCTCTCTTTGGTGAGAGGTCTCATATGCAGGCCGGGATTCCAAGAGAACATCAGTACAAACAGCTTTTCAAATATATCTACATTTAGATCTCTTCCAGAAGTTTTTCCCTGATCTGTCTGGTGTTACACATACAGCCAGTATGGACTAGGGCTTAGCAATGTCTTCTGCCACTGTTGGAGTCCCCTTAATGGGCAAGAGAGAGAATACCTCAGGATTTTGAGTCTCATGACATCTATAATTCTCATGATACCTCTGGCAAGACTTCACATGAGAAAGATACAATGGAAACTGAAGTCTCTTTGGTCACAGCACCAACACCCGTTATCTCTTCAGATTCCAGTTCTGGAATGTGTGAGAAGTGAAATCACTTGGTGGAGACATCAAGCACTCTAAATCCAGGTCTCCCCCTGTCCCTTCCTGCTCCAAAACCATCAGTCACCACAGTTACCTTGCACTTGGCTAACAAGACAGATACAAGCACATAAATGTAAAGGGGAGGTTTGTCCTTATCAAGGCACTCAACTCTCTACATTTGTCCCCAGAACCACTTCAAGTTGTTACAGACAACAGCACAGTGATGTGATACATAAAGTGAGGGAGAACCAGGTCTTACCTCTTTTAAAGACTAAATGTGTTATCATGGGATATGGATTTACAGCAGAATCTCACTCTACTTCCTACATTCTGTCAGCAAAATTAAGTGGCAGACAAGCTGGGCAGGACAAAGGCAGACCTTTGTTAATGGAAAGTAATTCAGGGGTCTTCCAAGATCAGATCCATCTGTGAGCTCCTCAAGTAGCCCTTTTGCCTTCCCAATGAACAATCAGCTGGCAAAATCCTGCTTCACAAATTCATGCAAGAAGGCCTGGAAGACAGTTGCATTTTCCTTTCCTTAGACAGGAATATCTCTGTATGCTTTTTTACCCTTTCTGATATTCAGAAGCAATCCCCCAAGATCGTTGTGGTGACTCCTTTCTGGCTCAGGCAACAGTGTTTATCCCTTCTTTTGGAATTGGCCAGGGGCAATTATCACAAGTCTCCTCCCAGACTGGATCTAGTCACACAAGAACAGAGATGAAAGAGGTAATTGGGAACCTTTTTTTTTTCCAGATTGTAATGACCTGACAGATTTAAAAAAATTCCCTACAGATTATGCTATCAGAAATACTGGGTGAGCAAATTGATGTAACAAAGGAAATGAACTTTTTGTTCTGTGATACAGAATCAGAATTGTCTAGACTCTAGGCATAGTAAGGTCTTGCTGAGTTAAGTTCTGGTGGCTGCCAAAAACGCATTTACTAGAAGATGGGAATCAAAGTCTAAACCAGCTGTACCAGAAGTAGTAAATATAGTAACAGAGATGGAAACAACTGGAAATAGGATCTTTAGAAAAGGATAGGAGGAAATTACATAGAAAAAAAAATAGGAATTGTGGTAACAATGCAAACAGAATAATGTTTTGGAGGAGGAATGGGGTTTAAGGGAAGGCAGTTTTGTAATGTTTGACTGACAATGACTAGATAGATTATAAGTGATGTATAATGTTTGCAACTGAAAATATGTCAATATGGTTTGTTTTCATTTATATAACTATATGATTGCCTATGTCATAAGTGATAATTTAATAAAAACGTTTCTTGTTAAAAAAAAAAGAACAGGGGCATTTTATATATCCCAACCCCAAACAGCTTTAACTGACTGCATGGATCTTAGGGTCTTAGTACCTTTTAGGCACCTGTTTACAGAAGATGTGCAGGAGGTACTAACGGGGACAAGAAAGGCCTCTACTAGAAAATCATATATTAGCAAATGAGAAATGTTTTCTAGCTGGTGTCCTAAAACATAACCTGAACCCATTCAGAGTAGTGTTTCACTTGTTTTACAATATCTGTGTGAGTTGCTTTACTCCTCTATCAAGGTTCATTTGCTTACCATTTCAGCATGTCTGCCCAAAGATCCCCCTTTTTCAAGGCATTCGCATGTCAATATACTTTTAAAGGGGTTTTGCATAACAGACCTCCAAGAAAAACAGTGGCTCCTTGGGACATTCATTTTGTGTTAGAGAAGCAAACACTTACTCCATTTGAACCAGCTCATCTGACTGACTTGAGTTTCTTAAGATGGAAAAGAGTTTTATCTGAGTTGTAAGCTTTTATGGTAGGTCAACCTTATTTCATTTTCCACAGGACAGGGTTTCCTTGAGAACTAATCCTTCTTTTATGCTTAAAGTGGCATTCAAATTTACTTAAAGTCAAACTAGCCATATCCCTGTGTTATTCTCTGAGCCCCAACATGAGGGAGAAAGGATACTTCATACCTTGGATGTCCACAGGCACATTAGGTTCTATCTTGACATTACAAAATTTTTCAGAACTTCCACTCACTTATTCATTTCTTGTTAAGGTAAGGAGAAGGGACAACCTGTGTCAAAGCAGACTATTCACTGCTCCAGTAACCACTCCCTCAATCCACTGAAGCCCACCCCCATTTTTTGGTGTGTTTTTTTATTCTAGTGTATAGGCATTTTTTTTTTTTTTTTTTTGTTATTCCTACCAATGTCTCCTCAAGGCTCAGTTGGCATGAAAGGTCTGAAGGTCATTGTGCCAAACCTGTCTTTTTTAGCCAGCTCTGCTCAAGCTAATGGCTTGGGTGAGTGGAAGGTGCCCTGAAGGTATCAGGATATAAAACATATAGCTTAGACTACTGCAGAAGGGATCATTTGAACATCTACTGTTATAGTAAATTTACCTACATTATTGCACTTTTCTACAACCCAAAATGATTACCTATAAATTTGCATTTTATTTCATTATTTTCTACAGTTGGACTGAAAACTCATAATACAGATTTCAGAAGTAAAGTCTGTGGCTGTGCCTGTGTGTGTGTGTTCTTTTAATCAAACTCAGAAACCAGCATTTATTGTCCCCAAATCTCTAGGACATGCCAGAGTAAACAAAAGCATAGGCTCTGGTTTTAGTCTATTTCTGACTATAGTGTTGACAGCTCAGTGTATAATTTTTTTTCTAAATTTTGAAATTGCCAACTTGTTTTCACTAAAACCACTTTCACAATATAAAGTGTACATTAGGATGTCTGGAATATGGTCAGAAACAGACTGGAACCATAGATTCCATTCCATATAGCAGTTACAACTGTTCACCACTGTGTAGTTTAAGCATTGCAATGCCCAAATAACAAACAGACTCTATAGTTCAACGTTGGCTGTTAAAACTTCTGCCCTCCTTTCATTAACTCATTCAGAATTTAGGCATACAGGCAATCTTTGTGAATGGTATACTCAAAGGCCAGGCATTCAGATAAAAGTACATGTCCCATTCACACTTGGAATGGGGTGATGTGAGACAGTAGTTTAATTTAGAATTTTACTGGGAAATTTATGTGGAATTATTGGCCATATATGCAGCTATTCAACACATATATATGTACATATTTTATCACAGTTAACAGTAGAAGAAAAAAAGAAAAAAATGCCCTTTTCAGGTCACCACTTCCCCCTCTGGACCTCTGCCCACCAGCATTCAGCATCTTCCGGCATCTCTCGTGAACTCCACCCCAACTACTTCCCCCTGACAATGCAGTATTCACGGCTTCTCTCATGCAGAGTGTATACTTCAAGCATTTGGACTCTTTCCATGTAAATCAGCCTCTGTCCACCTCTCCTTTGCAAATTCTCTACAAGGCCACTGGAAATGGACATTGTATTACAAATGCAGTCTTACAAGAATCTTTTATAATGGGAGGGTGACTTCAGCTTCATTTGAATCCACTCCCAAGCATTCAGCTGAGCATGCCATTACCTTAGATACTACCTTTTAACACCACCATGCATAATTAAGTCAGATTATGATTGCAAGCCTCAGATCTTTTTCTTCCTCTGCCATCCCCAGGGTCATCCCTCCAATTAAGTTCATTTTGCCTAGATGCACCCCCATCAAAATGCATTGCTTTGCATTTATTTACAGCAAATCCCACCTTCTGCTTATCTGCCCAGCCAGCAAACCCTTTAAAACCTTTCTAGACAATTACTTGTGCCATCAATGAAAAAGACTGCCATTGATTCTGAAGTGTTGCAAATATGCTAAACATAACTAGTCTAGCATTACTTTGTGGTACTTTTCCTGTACAGATGCCCACTAAATATCCCTTTTGTCACTCAGTTTTTGTATCTGCTTCACTAGTTTGAGTAGCATCCACTGTACCCTTTACCCTCTCCAACAATCGTCTGTGTTGCACAGTGTCAAAGTCTTTGTTGAACATTAGATATGTCATTTTCTCTTTATTTCACCTGTTCACCTCTGTTGGGACCTAGATATAAAAGTAAATCAAATTAGTATGGTAAGCCTTTGTTTCTTAAAGCCATCTTGACCAACATGCAAAAGAAACAGCATTCCAGATTTGTTCAAGCCTTCATCAATTTTTTTCTATGACTTTCCTTGAAATAGAAGTGAGACAAATAGGGTTCCAAGTGTCTGTCTCCTTCTTTGTGCAATATCAGTTTTTGTTTTACAGATCTCCAGCCTCATCAGACTTCTTTGCCCTAATCCCCCCCGCCCCCCCGCCCCCACCATTCAGCACTCCACTGCTTAAACAATGTCTTCTTATGTTCCATAACAAATAAAAACATTATTTACCTACACTTTGTGATGCTTAAAAGCAGAACAGCTTTTAAAATATCCAAAACAAATCTTATCATAATTTAATTTATCATAAAAAATACTAAAAAATGATCTAGCTGTGTAAATCTGTGGTTATAGATATCAGAGGATTCCCCTTGGCAAAGCCCCCAGATGCAGTTGTTACAGCTAGAACTCGCCATTACTGCCCTTGGAAGTCTGAGATTCCACACAGAAGTGAAATTCTGAGATATAATTGACTACTTATGAGTGGAAGAACTGACAAGTGGCTTGTCAAAGCAGAAAATAAAATACACAGGTTAGAACTCAATAACTGTATACATAACTGCCTTTAATATACTGTGTTTCATTGCTGTTCATTGTAATACTGTTTTATGCCTAGAATTTAGATCCTTGTTTGAAATAGTTAATTCCAAAGCTTGACATTTGGCTTTTTATGCTTATGTCAGCATAATTCGCAAAGCTCTATGAAACTCTAAGCAAAATAAGCAATACTCTTTAATCTAAATAGCATGTTGAATAAGTTATTTTGAGTTCCAGAAAAGCATGTCTGTTAAAGTGGCACCCCTTAACATGAATTCTATATAGTCTCCTGTATATTTTGTGTGCAAAATATTTGTCCACCTTGTCAAACTGATAAAATATACTTTTAGGCATCATATACAGAAAGTGACCGTAAGAATAAAACCATACAAATACTTTAGAAAACTTGTGTTACATCCACTTACTATTTAACCATGGCACTACATCTGCATCTGAAGACAGTAAACAGAAAAGTGAACTAGAGGCAAGCAGTACATAATAAATAACTTTTCATTTACAAGCAAAGGACAAAAACAAAGTAAAGAGGCAGCCTGCATATCTTACACCCCACAAAGTAAAAATAACTGCAGGTTATTTCCATTAAGTGCTTTCATCCAAGAAGTATATGGATGTCTTCAGAATAACACAAAATGACAAACAGCCAGCTTAAATGCAGTTAAAAAGTCATGTGGCTGATTCAATTAAAAAAAGGCTAAGTCATAATTAACCTTTTCTCCTTAAAGATGCCATATGTAAAAATGCTTAATAACTTTTTAAACTTTTGACTCTTTACCTTAAAAACTTTTTAAGCCATAAAAGTTTTATTTTCTGTGATCCCCCATGACACTGGAATAGATTGTTTTTTTTTTCAATTTCTTTTTTTGCAAACACGTTTGGGGCACAACAAATGTCTAATGTCTAGCCTTATGGAACTAGTGTTGGAAAACAATTTCATCTGGTTTGAGGGACAACTCTTCAAACAGAAGAATGGGGTAGCAATGGGCGCTTTGCATTTAAGGTTGTTGTTGTGTCTTTCGGCTTTTCCCGATTAGGGGTCACCACAGCGGAACTCCGGTCCACTAATGATTGGCAGTAGATTATTACATGCCGAGTTGCCAGCTCTAATGCACAACCTTCAATGAAGGTACACCCATTCACGCATGTCTCCACACAGAGGACGCTTTAGCTGAGAATCGAACATGACAACATCTTACTGTGAGGCGACAACGCTACAGCAGCACCACCACCGCAGCTCGCATTGCATTTAAGGTAAAGATGTTTAATAACTTTTTAAACTTTTGACTCTTTACCTTAAATGCAATGCGGTAAAGAGTCAAAAGTTTAAAAAGTTATTAAGCATTTTTGCATATGGCATCTTTAAGGAGAAAAGGTTAATTATGACTTGGCCTTGTTTTTTTAATTGAGTCAGTCACGTGACTTTTTAACTGCATTTAAGCTGGCTGTTTGTCATTTTGTGTTATTCTGAAGACGTCCATATACTTGTTGGACGAAAGCGCTAAATGTGAAATAAATAGTGTGCGTGTGACAGGTGCTTCGGGTACTTTCCTTTTTTATTTTTATTAGTCAGTTTATTGATTTGTTTTCTTATTTCCATTAAGAAGAAACCAAATATAAATGAAAATATTTAAATGTACTAAGTCTGACACTGTTTGACTGTAACTGTCATATATACACACAATATAGGTGGTAAGAATTAACGGTTATGCCACATTCTTAAACATAATTATAATAGACAAACTAGTACTAATACATATAGCAGGAGACAAGTAATATATGAGGCCATATCAGATGTATAAAACAAGTTAAATAAGCACTTTCAATGGCAGAAATGGGCAGATTGAATATTTTTTCAGGAGTGCTGTGCAGGAGGAAATTTAAACATAAACACATATTAAACAAAATTAAGGACATTGGCAAAGACATCTGAATTTTCAAGCACAGATAAAGAGATAACTATAAAAATCATTCAAGCATGCAATTCAGAAATACTGAGGAAAAATGCAATGTTAGAGCCAGAGTTACCACAAGAAAACCTCACTGACTTTTCCAGGTGACAAGAAATACCAGAAATGTAGACTCAAAAATTAGAGGGATGCAAAACAAAAATTACATTTGTGCAGCAGATAGTGAATAAGAAGTGTCATAGAGTGAACAAGTTAAAATAAGTCATACCACATACTTTAATGGAACAACAGTTAAGTAACAGGTCAATATGTAGATACTGTGGAACAAAATCCCCACAGAAAGGCATATTCCCTGGTAAGGGAAAGAGTTGTGCAAGATATAAAAAGTTTAACTACTTTATTAGATTGTGTAATAGTTCCACTGAAACCAGATGAACCCAAGAAAGACATAGGAAATATGGCAGAACAAGAAGGTACAGAAAAAGCATAGAAAGCTATACCTACGTAAAGTCAAAATGTGACAGAAAACAGAAGGAGTATGGGAGATATACAATATGTGCACAGTGAATGAGAATGAAAGCAAAAACAGGCTGGTTATAGCAGTAACAATAGTTAATACTGTAGTGAGAAAATGTGCTCCAGTCAACATAATTACAAAAACTATTCACAAAAAGTTAAAACAGCAGCCAAAGCCACAGAAGACTTGTGCCATGGCAGATACGTATATCATTGGACTGTGCAGTGGTAGTGCTGTGGCCTCACAGCAAGAGGTTCTCCAGTTCGATTCTCGGCTGGAGTGCCTTCTATGCGGAGTCTGCATGTCCTCCTTCCATTCTTGTGGGTTTTCTCTGGGTACTCCAGTTTCCTCCCACATTACAAAGACATGTGCCTAGAGCATTTCTCCCCAGGCCTCCACTGAAAATTGGCCTTGTTCCAAGTCGGGCTTTCCCAGCAAATAAATTTTAAATAAATAAATAAAAAATTACTGCTCCTTCCCATGAAAGAATACTCTGTAACAGAAGCAAAGGTAACATTCAATGTGGTAGAAAGAACAGGATCTAGACTGATGAGTTATCCTACTGCGTCATCACTAGCAGTGATAAAGATACTGAATGGCATAACCATGACACAGACAAGAGTAATAGGCTTGACAACTTACTGAGTGTGCACAGAGACTTGTCTGATGTGATGGTATAATAAGGATGAGTAATTACTAACCTGAGCTGCACAAACTCAAATATACTGACATTTAGCTCAGCCTCATAGGAAAATAATCCTCTGTCAAGAAAAAAGTGGAAGAAGAGCTAGACAAATTAAGGAAACTGGATATCATGTGAACATTATTATAAAAATGACAGGTCCTATGCATTAGGTGTCATCCATATTTATTCCCACAATGTAAAACAAGAAGTCTGCCAGTGTTAATATGCATTCAAATAAAGCTGAAGTTGTTACTCTGTGACCCTTAATAAAACGTTTGAAAAACAATTAATATTCAAATACTGGATTACACTGACTCCACTAAATTCCTCCATATGGGCTGTGTTTAAGTAGGCCTTTACTTCTTCTTCTTCTTTCGGCTTTTTTTCCTGGTTAGGGGTCGTCACAGCGGATCATTTGTCCGCTCATGATTGGCAGTGGAGTTTTACAGTGCCGAGGTGCCAGCCCGTCACCCAACCTTCCACAGGAGGCACATGCACGCACACACTCACACTTAGGGCCAATTTGGAGTGTCCAATCCACCTACAGCATGTCTTTGGGATGTGGGAGGAAACCGGAGCACCCGGAGGAAACCCATGTGACCACAGGGAGGACATGCAGACTCCGCACAGAAGGCACCCCAGCCGAGAATCAAACCAGAGAACCTCTTGCTGTGAGGCGGCAATGCTAACCACTGCACCACCGTGGCCACCTTACTACCAGTATAGTAATCTTCTGTCTCTGTTTGTTACCCTGCAGGGTAACAAACAGAGCCATATAAGGAGAGACAGTGACAGTATAATGGTATTCAGGTGGTCCCACCCTTGTCCTCAAACACCAAATCTACTTAACTCTCAGAAATAAAGCTGTAGGTTTGCCACTAATGCTACTAAATTAGCCAGTATTCTATAGTAGCCATTCATCTTTTTTTAGAAATCCTAGACTTTTCATGAAATCTCTAACAACCCTTTAGAAAGCAGCAGTCCAAAAACTTTAACACACATTTTCTTATTCCTAAACACCATCAAAGGTTTGAAGCATACATCTTCTCGGTTGAACCCACTCCATTCCAAACTTGCTCATTGCCACAGTGCAGCCTATACATAGTTCTGTTCTACCCCAGTATTCTACTTTAAAATAATTAGTTATAAAGCTGCGCAAAATGCTTACATAGAATCTTTTTTATATAACACATGAAAGGATAGCACTGTCTAGCCTGCATTTCTAAAATGGTTACCGCTATCATAGCTAGACCTATACACACATATATATATATATATATATATATATATATATATATATGTGTGTGTGTGTGTGTGTCTGCGTGTCTATCACTCTATAGCTAGATAGGCAGACAGAGAGACAGATAGATACACACACATATATAATTTAGTTGTATCTCTTGGTAGTCTTCCTTCCAATTTTAAACATGCCTACACCATTGTCCTATCCAAAACGTCAACATCAAAAACTGCCACTGGCTACTGACCAGTTGCAGCCTACCCTTTCAAGATAGAATCAGGAATTAAAGACCAGGCGGCCACGGTGGTGCAGCGGTTAGCGTTGTCTCCTCATAGCAAGAGGTTCTCTGGTTTGATCCTTGGCTGGGGTGCCTTCTGTGTGGAGTCTGCATGTTCTCCATGTGGTCGTGTGGGTTTCCTCCAGGTGCTCCATTTTCCTCCCACTTCCCAAAGACATGCTGTAGGTGGACTGGACACTCTAAAGTGGCCCTAGGTGTCAGTGTATGCATGTGTGTGCCTTCTGTAGAAGGTTGGTCGCCGGGCTGGCAACTCGACACTGTAAAACTCCACTGCCAATCATGAGCGGACAGGTGATCTGCTGTGGCGACCCCTAACTGGGAAAAGCCAAAAGAAGAAGAAGAAGATTTAGCTGATTCATCCATATGGTTTGTCTTCCATCTAACATGCGTGAGGTTCCTTCGCTGATCTTCATTTGGGTCTTCACTATTTTACACATAGGATTATTTAATGTTGCTTTTTATGATAAGATACTATAGCCTATGTTTTATTTTACTGATACCATGTTTTATATTGTCTTTGTTTTACTCTTGTTTTATGTGAACAGTGTTTGTTGATATCCATTCAAATAAACCCAAAGTTTTTAATCTGTGTCCCTGACTAAAACATTTGAAAAACAATTAATATTCAAATACGGGATTACACTGACTCCATTTAATTCTAACATATGGGCTGTCTTTAAGAAGGCCTTTACTGCCTCCATAGTAATCTGCTATCTCTGATTCAGTCTACACAAATATGGAAAATGATTATTTTCAGGAGTCTTTTGGAAAGTAAAGACAACATGTGAAATCTTGAATCACAAACTACTACGTGAAACATTAACAAATGTAGGATTTTGAGAAAGGAGTGTAAAATGGTTCTGTAACTACCTGGAAAATAGGATGTCATGAGTTTATTTCAAGCTTCTAAGCTTAGAAACTATTCATCAAAAACATACCAAGGATCAGTCCTTGGATCTGTATTATTTTCTCTAGTTATTAAGAATCTCACCAGAAACCTATCTATGCTAAATATTACTCTCCATGTAAATTATGCTTTATTAAGTTTTACTGTAACCTCTTCTGCAGTGGTGCAAAACCACCTGGAAATGTATTTAATCACCCTTCTAATTAGCTCTAGAAAAATTCTGCAAAACACATCAATTATAGTTTTGTAGCATCATTCACAAACTAAAGCACACAAAGGGCAACTAAATAAGATTAATCAAACACAATCATTGTGCATGTCCACCACAGAAATGCATGTGATTTAATCCAACATTGTGTTTTAATTACCATATAGAAACAACAGCAGTTCGGGTACTTAAGCAATGTATAATGTCCTACATTCTTTGCAGTGTACCAGACTTTAAAGCAAGAAAGGCTAGAGGCCATATGGACTAATATTTTAATACTAGACTTTTATACCCAGTCACTCTGTATTCATCCTGTAATACCAAAACCCAGCCAAACTTCCCCAATATGATATGCAAAATTATTTCACTTTCAGGGAAAATGAGTAACACTTCCTGAATTTGTCTAAACTAAGCCGAATCCAATTTACAACGACAGCTACTCTTCTTCTCCTTTCAGCTGCTCCTGTAGTGGTCACCACAGCGGATCATTGGTCCACGGAACAAGTGGAAGTAGAGTTTAGTGTGTCAAGTTGCCAGCCTGGCGTCCAACCTTCCTCAGAAGTTGCACGCACACACACACACACACACACACACACACACACACACACACACACACACACACACACACACGCACACACACACACACACACACACAAAAAACAATGGCCAGTTTAGAATACCCAATCCAGTCTTGGGAATGTGGGAGGAAACTGGAGCACCAGAGGGAACCGACACAAACACAGGGAGGATATGCAGACTCTGCACAGAAGGCACCCTAGCTGAGAATCAAACCAGAGGAGCTTGCCATGAGGTGAGAATGCTAACCACTGCACCACTGTGTTGCCCAAACAACTACAGCTACTGCCCA
>NC_056734.1:539579058-539636558 GCF_019279795.1 Protopterus annectens
TTTGTTATATAAAAAATGAGACCACAATAAATCATTTCAAAACTTTTCCCACCTTTAATGTGACCTATAACCTGTACAATTCAATTAAAAAACAAACAAATTTGTTAGGAGAAAAAAATGTAAAAAATAAAAAACGTACACTAAGCTGGTTGCATAAGTGTGCACACCCTTAAACTAATACTTTGTTGAAGCACCTTTTGATTTAATTACAACATTCAGTCTTTTTGGGTACATTCCACCATCAATTAAAGAGACTCTGATTAACCCCAAATAAAGTTCAGCTGTCCTAGTAGGATTTTCCTGACATTTACTCAGTTGCCTGCTACAGCAAAAGCCATGGTTCTCAGAGAGCTTACAAAGCATCAAAGAGACCTCATTGTTGAAAGGTATCAGTCAGGAGAAGGATAAAAAAAATTTTCCACAGCATTGGATATATCATGGAACACAGTGAAGACAGTCATCAAAAAGTGGAGAAAATATGGGACAACATTGACATTGCAAAGAACTGAATGTCCCTCCAAAACTGATGAAAAGACAAGATGAAAACTGGTCAGGGAGGTTGTTAAGAGATCTACAGCAACACTGACGGAGCTGCAGGAATTTCTGGCAAATACTGGTTGTGTACTACATGTGACAACAATCTCCCGTATTTTCCATATGTCTGGGCTATGGGGTAGGGTTGCAAGATGGAAGCCTTTTCTTACACAGAAAAACATCCAGGCCCAGCTAAAATTTGCAAAACAAAACATCAAGTCTCCCAAAAGCATGTAGGAAAATGTGTTATGCACTGATGAGACCAAGGTTGAACTTTTTGGCCACAATTCCAAAAGGTACGTTTAGCGCAAAAACAACACTTCGTGTCACCAAAAGAACATCCCCATGGTGAAGCATGCTGGTGGCAGTATCATGCTTTGGGGTTGCTTTTCTTCATTCGGACAGTAATATTGCTGAGAACTGGAGAGTGTTTGAGCAAGAATGCAGCATTTTTATACAGGTTGCATTTCTGATAAAGATGACTGTACAAAGGCATTTATTCCACTTAATTTAGCTGGGTCAGAAGCCATTGAAAGGTTACACTCATTTGTGTATGTACCTGCTATCTATGCAGGAGAGGGGGAAAACCATCATACTGTTGTACCAGCTGAATCAAGAGAGGACCCTGAGTGCTTAAAATGTAAATTTAGAGAAATGTGTATCCCCCAGACAAATGTTACAATGGAAAGGCACTTATTTTACACAAGGGATCAACAGCCTGATGAAACTTTTGCAGCATATATAATTGACCTGAGAAATAAGGCTAAAACGTGCAGATTTGGTGACTTAAGGAATGAGTTGATAAAAGACAGACTTGTGTGTAGCATAAAAGATGATGCTGTGAGAAATATTTTGCTTTGTGACAGTGATTTAACTTTGAATAAGGCCACTGAGATTTGTTAGATATATGAGCTCACAGAAAAGCACACAAATATGCTTACAAATAAGAATAGCTCTAGAAAGCACAAAAATAAAGCTTGTGTTGATAGTATGCAGCACGTGGTTACAAAAAGATGCAGGCCCAAGCACATGGCAGCAACTGTAGCTCCTGCAGCACTCACTGGTAAACCCCAGAGCCTTCTAGCAAGTTCTAAGGTAAACTCTGGAAATCGCTCAGTCTCAGTAAAGCATAAGAGTGAGTCAGCAAACTCAAAGCATGGGCCCCAACCCAATTTCATTGCCAGCTGTCGTAATTGTGGTGTAAGTCATGAATCTAAAAGGGAGAAACGTTTAGCTTTTGGTCAGCAATGCCACAAATGCAATAACTGGAATAATTTCAAAAGGTTTTGTAAATCAAAAGGCCCACATTCTTTTATCAAAAGGGAATATTTTAAGAAACGAGTTGATCAGGCAGACAGTTGCAACCCTACTCTTTATGTTGATGGTGTGTCAGTGCTTCATGAAACAGTTAATGCATTAGATTTAAGGGCAAATAATGAAGTATTTTGTACTGTTCTGATAAATGGCAAACCCATAGAGCACAAGGTTGACACAGCTTCCATGTGCAATGTTATGTATGCAGAAACATTTGCTAGAGTGTGTCATGGTGAAAGGCTTGATTTGTCAAGATGTGCAAAGCTTGTTATTATGGAGGTGAAGAAATTCAAACCATAGACTTGGTAGTGCTTTCATGTTAATCTGCTGGAAGAAGCTACAACTTATTATTTTATGTGGTTAATAGGTACGTCCAGTCATTATTAAGGCTCAGAGACAGTTTGAAAATGGGGCTGCTTTCATTTAAAAAGGAAGTCCACCAAGTCAGCCTAAAAGACCACTACTCTAATTTTCCCAGCACATTTTTTCTACCTATGCTGATCTTTTCAAAGACAAACTAGGCAAACTTCCAGTTGTGTACTCCATGAAGTTAGACCCAGAGGTCAGTCCAGTTATCAGGCCAGCATGTACTCCATGAAGTTAGACCCAGAGGACAGTCCGGTTATCAGGCCAACACATAAAGTTCCAATAGCCATGCAGGACAGAGTTAAAGCCAAGCTAGATAAAATGGTGTGACAAGGTATGATTTGTCCAGTTTCAACTCTAGCTGAATGGGTATCTTCCATGGTGGTAGATCATAAGAAAAGCTCAGATGAAATCAGAATATGTATTGATCAACGAGATTTGAACAGAGCACTAAAAAGACCTCATCATCTAATGCACACAGTCGAAGAAGTCACAGCCTTGATGCCAAATGCTACTGTTTTTCTGTATTAGATGCAAAGAGTTCCTTTTGGCAAATTCAGCTTGACAAAAAATCCTCATTGCTCACTACATTCAATACTCCTTTTGGCAGGTACAGATTTTTGAGAATGCCATTTGGGAGAAATTCTGCAAGTGAAGTTTTTCAATGTGCAATGGAGAAATGTTTTTTTTCTGTATCTTTGTGCTATTATAGTAGACAACATACTAGTAGGAGGTAATGGTGAAGCAGAACATGACAGAAATCTCAGAAAAGTTCTGGAAAGGGCACGTCAAGTGAATCTTAAGCTCAATCCACACAAATACAAATTCTGGCTACAAGAAGTTACTTATGGTGGTCATTTATTTACTAGTACAGGCTTACAACCAGACCCTTCTAAACAAACAGCCATTCTCGAAATACCAGCTCCAGACAATGTTCAAGCCCTGCAACATTTTCTTGGCATGGTCAACTACCTAAGCAAGTTCATTCTAGACTTGAGCCGACTTTCAGCACTGCTTAGAAAGCTGACACGTAAAGATGTATCCTGGTCTTGGTTAGAGCAACACCAAAGAGCATTTGATGTCCTGAAACAGAGAATTGCTAGTCCACCAACTGTCAGATATTATTTATTTATTTCATTTATTTATTTATTTATTTTACATTTGTTGACTGGGATAGTCTGACTGGATACATGTCCATTTTCAGCGGAGGCCTGGGGAGAAAAGCTCCACACAGAAAAAAACAAAGACAGTACATACATAACTGAGTTATAAACTCAGGAAATATATCAAAATATAGACAAAAGATATAAGCAGATATCATAATTCACAATGTGCAGACTTACATATGATTTGAGGAAACATATCAAAATGTAAACAAAGGATACAAGCAGATATCATAATTTAGAATGTGTGGACTTACATATGATATGAGGCATGGATAATTAGTTAAACAGCAGGTTGGGTAGCAATACATGTTTTAGTGAAGTTGTTAGCCAGGTTTAGAACAAGAGCACAGCCAATGAGATGTGAGGTATTGTTTGAGTTCTCTTTTAAATAGGGGTAGTGAGGTTTCCTTGGTAATGCTAGTAGGGAGTAGATTCCAGATTTTACCGATTAAGTTGGCAAATAGAGCATTGCCTGCAGAGTTGGTGGATTTTTGGGTCAGTATCATTAGTTTATTAAATGAGCATAGTGGCTTGGGGGCACTATGGGGGGGGGGGGTGAGAATATTTTTGAGGGCAGGGGTGTTTTCCAGTTGGTGAAGTATTTTGTGCGCTACTATAAGCTGGTTGAACTGCATAAGGGTAGGAAATTCAAGTCATCCTAGTGCATTTAGGTTCTGACAATGATGAGTCCTAAAAGCCATGCCAGTAGCAAATCTGGCTATATGATTATAACATCCTGATAATTTATTGAGATCAGTTTTGGATAGGTTGGTGAGTACAGGGGAGGCATATATAAGGGTAGAGAAGAGGTGGGATCTTGCAATAGCTACCCTAGCTAGAGGGGTGAGGAAAGGTTTGGCTCTGTACAGGGAGCCAAGTTTTTTTTGATCAACTTAATAGTGTGATTTACAGGGTCTATATCACATAGTCGAACTGCCATAAGTTCGAGTATGTAAATGTCGAACACAGAAGTTCGAAATGCAATAACTTCAAACACTCAGAACAGCAACTTTTTCTCAGGGAAAAAAATCACTGATCCGGTACAAAACCAAAAAACACACGTACACTTCAGACTGTTCCTAATGTGAAGTGCTTCACTCCCCACACCCTAGACACACCCTACTTAAATATACCAACTTCGAGATCGCACCACAGCGGAGGAAATAGCAAAGCTGTGGAAACAGCCCACCAAATTTTTTCCCTGGGAAACAATTCGGTGTTCAGCGGCTTCGCTATTTTGACATTTAAAACTTCCCAGTTCGATGTTTTGTCGTTCGGACATTTGTGCATTTGAACTACTAATATAGACCCGTTTTACAAGCTTATCAAATTTAAGGTTGTTACTGATTATTACACCTAGAAGCTTAGTGTGGTCATCTGGGGAGATAATGATGTAGTTGTTAGATTTAATGTTGAAGGAAGGAGGAGATATTCTATGGTTAGGGGAGAAAAGTAGCAGCTTAGTTTTGTTAGGATTTAGAAGCAGGCAGCGATAAGCTAGCCAGGTTTCTACAGTGCTGAAAGTGGTCTGAATTAGGGGCAGTAGTTGTGTTGGAGAGGAGGCAGAGCATATTAGTGTTGAGTCATCTGCATATTGGATGCAGATGCCTCCTGGGATGGTTGTGTGTAGATCATTGATAAAGATTGAGAAAGGAAGGGGACCTAGTATGGAGTCCTGTGGGACTCCTAGGGTTAGAGGGAGTTGGGATGACAGCTTGCTCTGCCATAAGACAGCCTGCTGTCTACCGTTAGGTAGGAGTGAAACCATTGTATTGCTTGACAGTCTACACTGATGGATTGCAGGGTATTGAGCAGTAGCTGATAGTTGACCATGTCAAAAGTTTTTGAAAGATCTAGGAAGAGTGCTGAGGATAGTATGTTGTTGTTACGATTAAGACTGATGAAATTAGAGAAAGATAGGAGAGCCATGGTGGTACTGTGGAATTGCCTAAAGCCATGTTGAGAGTCAGCGAGCTGTCTGTTTTATTATGATATATACAAACCAGTTACACTTTCCTGTGATGCTTCAAAATTTGGTCTTGGTGCAGTCATTCTACAAGAGGATCAACCTGTTGCCTACGCATCAAGAGCTCTTACCCAAACTGAGATGCAGTATGCCCCGATCGAGAAAGAGCTTTTGGCAATTGTGTTTGCATGTTTGAAGTTCCATGATTATGTTTATGGTAGACCTATCCAGATCGAAATAGACCACCAACCACTAGTCACTATCTTAAGAAAGTCTTTGCATTCAGCTCCACCCCGACTGCAACATATGATGCTGAGTTTACAAAAGTACAAATTCAATCTTGTCTACAAAAAAGGCAGACTTCTTTATCTTGCTGATACATTATCCAGATCAACCAAAATGCCACAGAACAGCACGAGAATGAGAGTCTTGATTTTGAAGTCATGGAAGTGAGAGATTTTTCTTGCATTCGTCTTGATGAGTTGAAACATCACACAGCCATGGATCCAGTTTTACAGAGGCTCAAGCACTTTATTAAACAAGGATGGCCATCAAAGCAATCCAGTTTACCTCAAGAAGTGCAACCTTATTTTCCATACAGAGATGAGATTTTGTCTGACAAAGGTATCATAATGAAAGGTCCAAAAGTGATTGTTCCAAAGTCCTTGCAACCAGAGTACATTACTTTCTTGCACTGTGGTCTCCCAGGAACCGAATCTACCAAAAGAAAGGTGAGAGGACCAGTGTTTGAGCCTTCTATGTCACAAGACAATGAGAGAGCACTTTCTTCTTGTTCAGTGTTTAATAGTACAAAGCCACATCAACAGAAGGAACCACTTCAGCTAAACCAGATTCCGGAACTACCTTGGTCAACAGTAGCCACCAACGTGTTCCAGTGGAATGGTCAACATTATTTGGTGTTAGTAGACTCTTACTCCAATTGGTTCGAGATTGCCTTACTTCTTAACCTAGCATCCAGTACTGTCATTACTAAGATGAAGCATCATTTTGAAGTGCATGGTAGTCCGCACAAAATTATTTCTTATTTTTGACAATGGCACACAGTTTACAAGTCAACAGTTCAAAAGATTTTCTGAAAAATGGGACTCTACTCGTGTCATGAGTAGCCCTGAGTACCTGCAGTCAAATGGTTCAGCAGAGCATGAAGTTCAAAGTGCAAACAGTTGCTAGAGAAGTCAAAATGAGATAATGGATGAATTCTGGATTCATCACAGGAACAGGAAAGTCCTCTGGAACTCATCAAGACGAATGCAAGAAAAATCTCTCACTTCCATGACTTCAAAATCAAGACTCTCATTTTCGTGCTGTTCTGTGGCATTGTCAGAAATAATCCATAAGCCTGACTAGCTTGGTCTGCAAAGCTATGGAAAGGATCATTATGGACCTCATAAATAAAGATATTGGGGACCTACAGACACTGGATCCTACCCAGTTCGGCTTTGTTAAGGGCAGATCCTGCCTCTTAAACCTGGTCGATTTCTTTGAAACAGTCACCAAGGCCATTGACAAGGGGAAGGTGGTCCACACAGCCTACCTGGACCTTGCAAAAGCCTTCGATACAATACCCCACTCGGGCATTATAGATAAGCTCACCAGCTTAAATATAAACCCCTATGTCACTAGATGGGTTGCAAACTGGCTCAAGGACAGAACCCACATGGTTAGAATTGCTGGAGCCATGTCAGACTCCAAACCAGTTACAAGTGGCATCCCACAAGGCTCAGTCCTGGGACCTCTCTTGTTCGGTATATATTTCTCGGAGGTACAGGCTAACACAGAAGGATTGTGGCTGACAAAGTTCGCAGATGACTGCAAACTGGGTGCCATAATCGACTCTCCAGCCGACACAAGCATCCTACAAAAGGGCTTCATAGAAACAGACAACTGGTGCCAGAGCCATGGCCTCAAGCTAAATGCCAAAAAGTGTATAGTCATCCCCTTTGGCAAAAACAAAGTGCCCACAAATTACCACATAGATGGTAATCCATTAAGTACGGAAGAAGTAATTAGGGCCCTGGGTACCCAAGTTGATAGCAATCTCTCATTTGACAACCACATGGCCAAAGTGGTTAGAAAAACATTTTATATAGCCCACCTAATCATGAAGGGATTCACATCTAGATCATAGGAGGTCATCGTGCCTCTTTACTCATCCCTCATCAGGCCCATAATTGAGTACAATGCCCCTTTTGGGATGTACCTTACCAGACACCTGCAGCAATTGGAAAGACCCCAAAAGTACCTCACCAAGAGGATCAAAGGGCTCAAACAGATGCCATATGCTGCCCGGTTAAAGAAACTCCAGCTCTACTCAGTGGCATACCGCCTGCTCAGAGGCGATCTGTGCCTGACGTATAAAGCCATGTCCAACCCAGAATTAATGGACATGCTGCACCTCAGAAAATCCAAATCCCATCGAGCTACGCACTCGAGAGACTTGAAACTCAGCACTGAAATAAATAGGACATGCTGATTCATAACCCAGAGGCTCCCTTCACTCTGGAATAAAATCCCAGTCCAGGTTAGGCAGAGTCCCTCACTGACTCTCTTCAAGAGGAATCTTGATGAGTGGATGGGAGATTGTAGGTTTACCCCGGGTATCACATCTCTGTCACTGTTAGACAGAGGCAGAGTATACTAACCTCGAAAAAGGACATAGCAAAATTCATTTAAAATGGGTGGCGAAAGCCAAACACATTCTGGCTAGGCTTATAAATGCCCTAGGGCAGATAGCCTAGTATGAACCTATGAACCCATGAACCTATAATAGTGATGTTTTCCTGAATCTCTTGAATCTCAGAAATGTTCCTTGTGATGAACATCTTGGTTCTCCTGCTCAGAGACTTCTGTCGAGACAAACCAGAACCACATTACCACTCAGTATTCAATTGTTGGTTCCATGTGTCAAGAACAACAGATCAGTAAAAGCCAATCTGTTGAAGAAGTGCCTAATCCAGAAGTCCTACTATGATAAGACCAACAAATCGCTCAATCTGTTACAAGAAGGAGAAGAGGTAAGGATGCAAATGTCCAGAGGTTATGATCAGATTGGTGTCATGAAGCATATTTGTCCAGAGCTGAGATCATACATTGTGGAATCACAAGGAGCTATCTTTAGGCAGAATCAGAAACATCTGAGACTGATGTCTGAGCCTATACCACAGAATATAGCCTCTGAGAAAGACTCTTTATCTCAGAGTGAGTTGTCCGGTGTTCCAATTCCAGAGGAAGTTCCAGAAGACTTTCCTATTCCTGTGATGAATCCAGAAGTTCCTGATATGAGTTGTGCACTGCAGACTGTCCCTGTTGCTAAATTTAGTCCCGACTTTTATATTACGAGATATGGTCACATCTCTAAACCCTGCAACAGATATGAAGCAACTTGGGCATGAATATTCTGTTTTGTTTCTGTTGCCTATAGTAATGCATGTCTAGCTCTGATATTGTTTTGTATAAAAGGCAATCTTTATAAGAGGGAGGATGTAGATCAGTGTGTTTGTATGTACCTTTAAGAAGCTATCCGAGGGCTTGCACAAGTGTATAACTACTGAGCACGTGTGAGCCCGACTGCCATTTTGTAGTTAGATGTTGAGAAGTAAGCATGTATGTATGTAAGATCTGTCTGTTAGCCCGTTTGTACATATTTTATAATGCTGCTGTCCATCCTGATGTGTTTCTATGTGTCAAAGTATCTAAACAAAATACCCAGCCTGCTTGTCATTAATGTAAGAGAAGGATGGGTGACACCTTTCAACTTCAAAGTCCAAGAAAATTAACACAGACAAAATTAACAATGGAACAAAGGCACAATCAGGGACAGATTTTAAGTATCCCCCTTACAAACTTAGAAAGTCACCAGTATAACAGATTTTGCACTACTATGCATTTCTTGAAACTCATGAAGTGCAAAGCTCTAATGTCTAGCATACTTGACTGACTGTAATCATCTGCGATTTACCAGGGCAGGAAAAAGGAGACAACAGGGCTGTTCTGACAACACTGAGACAGGTATATGAGGTATGTGGTGTGTGTTTGCAGTAGTTAACAGAGGTTTACAGACATGGAAATTAGCCAGTATTCAGGTCTTTCCTCATTGCAACTAATGTGCCTCTGACTATACTAGTACCAAATCAGAGAAATGGGGCCTTTTACCACAGCCCTTAATATGAGCACTGGGGTTCATTCTGAGACCTGGTTTGTTAATGGACTTTCAAAGATTTCCACTTACTCAATCCATGAAGAGAGTAATCTGTTATCTGAGTCTGCTAAGTGGTGACTGAGCAAAAGCAGTCTGACCACAACCAGAAAGCCTTTGCTTTCCATGGATGACTTTATCTGCACATATTCCCACGCAGGAAGATACTTTCTCTGTCTCCCTTTTCTGTAATTAACTCTGAGATAAGCATGCTTCACAGCAAGTTATCATTTTAAAAGTTTTTGAAGATTTTTCAGTCATCTAGTCTGGACTTAACCGGTTTCAGTTAATCAGATGACACTCAGGCGACCAGTCACAGGTAATCTGAGTGTTCTTAAGAAACTCCAGAAGAACTAGATTCTACAAAGTCAAATGCAGTTCACTTCTGCTGCTTATGTCTTCATCCTTGACATTCATACTCCATCAGTGATATCACTCAACAAACTTTCACTTGCCAGTTTACCCACATTGAAACCAGCCTGATCTGACAGTATCAGCATATTGTTCATCCTACTCAGGATTCAGGTAAAGAGCTTCTAATATGTATTTAAGACAGAGATGGGGTTGTATGATTTCACCCTCATCATAACCTAGCTTTCTCTGGCTTAGGAAGCAGAATCTTGCCAGCAGTCTGAAATAGGGATTTTGTGGTGAGTCAATAATCGAACCTGAAATAAACTCTTTTCACATTCTTTGGACTTCTTCTCCAACCAAATCCATCCTTCCATGTGGATTTTCCTCTATTGGGTTCTTAATCTCTTTCAGAGTTCTCCCCTTCCCTCATACACACACACACACACACACACACACATACACACACACACACACACACACACACACACACACACACACACACACACACACACACACACACACACACACAAAATCTCTTACTCTGCAGCTGAATTATCACAGGTATTTTCAGTTTCTGTAAATACATCATCTCTATCAGTCAAGCAACATGTTCCTCATACTGGTTAAATTGCAGGTAATAGTCCACAAATTCCTGGGCTACTACCATTAGATCACTTACTTTTGGGGGTGGGGGCAGTACACCACTGGCTTCAGGTTCACTGCCTTCTCCTTCAGCACAACAGAGCACCTCAGTGTCACCCTTCACCAGGTATTTTCTATCCCTCTGGATGAAGAGACCTTATAGCTGCATTTGTAGAGATCCCCTCTTGCTGTTGGGAAAGGAATGGTGTTGCTAGGGGCTATCATATTGTGGCTGAAATGGGTTTTCTAATTAACCATACTTCCCACTGCATCTACTGGGCTATATCATCATGGGGCATGCAATGACACCATCAGGGAATTGTCTCGACCTATGGTAATATTTCCTTCTTTTGCTTGTAAACCCATGCTGAAGCATGGCTCTGTTATCCCAACCCTGACATCACCATCAGGGCACATGAAGCTGCAGTGCAGAAAATACACCCCCAAACCCTCCCAACTAGAAGTTAGTTGGCAACTTGCTCATTTTTCCCACTAAATATCTACCAGCTCCAGCAGGTGTATGAGCCAGTAATCGAACTCAGATTGTCTGGTTCATAATCAGGGCATTATCCCTGTATGTCACAGAGCTGACTGCTAATTATTTCTCCTGTGCTTGCTCTCTTAATTTTCTCTGACTTATCTTGACCTTTTTACTTGTCTTTATTTTGGTTAATGCATCATATTTCTTAGATACAGCTCATATTCCCAGACCCTTTCATGAACTACAATCTGTGTTTTCTTATTTAACAGTCTTTCAGGTGCATCTAATTCTGAATGCCACTTGATTTTAGTGCAGCTATCTGTACTGGACATCTTTTTTTTTCTTCTTTATATGTTCTCTGTCTTGCTTCTTATTTAGCTCCTAAAGTACCCTTTGCGTCACCCATAGCACTGAAAGAATTAACCCCTGATTCTCTTTTGTAGTATAAGTTTCCTGAATCGATCCCTCCATGTTCTGTTTTAGCACTGGCAATGTTAAGGGACACACTGTTTCATCACTGCAGTGCTTATGCAGTGTGATTAGTGAAGATGATACTGTTTATTGTTAATTTTTTTCTCTCTTACCCCAAAAAACACATAGCTAAAAAAATAATCAAACTGTACTGTACAGCTCAGAGTGGAGTTTAAATGCATATAGTTTATCTTTCTTATCTGTAGTTCTTTAACAGTTGTATAGCCTCACTTCTGGCACACAACACGTTTATTCCCTCCTAGCTTTCCTATTTAGAAATTTCCCTTCATAATGATATCCATCTTCTGGCTCAATGTAAAACTAACATGTCCTGCAAGTATTATTGTTTCAAGAGCACACTGATCCACATGCTCAAAGAAATTTATTATTACCTAAAATGAACTGACTAATTTCCATGAGTCTATATTTGCCACAGTTCTAATATTTGCCACATCAGCCTGGTGTACTGGGATGACTGACCCACGTGACCATGGTTTAATTTGTGCTCCTGTAGGACCCAAGTAGGGGAGAGTGTGAGTGGAGGGGGTGAGTGATGGGGCAGGGCCTACTCACCTCTCCTAGGGATGAAGAGGGCTGTGCATGCAGCTCTTGGTGGAAGATAATGTCTGATTTTTCTGTTCTCACCATTTGGTGGAATATGTTTCTATTAATAAGATCATGTTTCTCAGTTTAGTGAGAATATTCATATTGTTTCAGCCTGACTTAAATGAAGCTGTCTAAATGTTAAGGTAATTGATGCAGATGTCGATCGACTGTGTAACATACACTTCTGTCAAGTCACTGAGAATACAATTTATTCAGAGTAAGAAGTAAAATGTGGTATCACTGTACTCCCAGTGACTGCTTTGCAAATCAGTGGCAAAAATAAAGTAAGATTGTTTAAGCAATTGTACCATAACAGTAGATGTTTGAATGATCACTGCTGCAGTAGCCTTAGCTATATGGAGTTATATCCTACCAAGGATATGACAGCCAGCCAGCTTCCAAACCTTCAGGGCACCTTCCACACTCCCAAACTGTCAGGCTGCTCTAGCTAAGCTGACTAAAATATGAGGTTGGGTGCCAAGCCTTTAAAACTGAAAGGACAATGCTAGGAACAGCAAAAATCAATGTCTATACCCTGGCATAAACAAAACATGCCAAAAAAACAAGAGGAGGTGGAGGCAGGAAGAGGCTACTACAGCAGTGATCTTTCAAACATTTAGTGTTATGGTAAGTTTACTTACACAGCTGCATTGTGTTCATCATAATTAATCACTGTTGTAGTAGCCTTACCTATATGGGTAACTTACCCTAGCCTACTACACTTGAGAGGGGGAAGGAAGAGAGTCCAGATCCTGAAGAATGGCCCTAGCAAAGCCTGACCTGGACCTAGGGAAGGAATTAAGCTTATAGTGCTTTGTCTAAGTATGTGCAGAGGACCAACTAGCAGCTGGTAGAATACTCCTAGAATCCAGCCCTTTCCAAAAAGCCATAGATGAAACAGATAAACTAGTAGAGTAGGCCTTGACCCTGACTGGAATACTTTTATTTTGGTAAGTATAACAAAAAGTAATAGCCTTCAACAACCATTTAGAAATAGTCTGTTTTACAACAGGTTGTCCATTTTTCTTCCCTTCACAAGAAATGAACAATTGATCCAAAGATGTGAAAGATTTACTTCTGTCAAGATAGAGCCCAAGTTGTTTGTGGTCATCCAAGGTATGGAATATTCATTATTCCTCATTTTTAGGTTCAGGAAAGAAAACAGAGAGATGGATGGTTTGGTTTAAAGTAAAATTGGATACCACTTTAAGCATAAAAGAAGGATTAGTTCTCAAAGAAACCCTGTCCCTGTGGAAAATGAAATGAAGTTGACTCATCATAAGAGCTTGCAACTCAGATACAATTCTAGCAGTGGTCAGAGCAATCAGTAAAACTGTTTTCCATGTTACAACCCTCAAGTCAGTCAGATTAGCTGGTTCAAATGGAGCCTTTCAAACACAAAATTAAGATCCCAAGGAGGGGCACCAGTTTCTTTGAGCCTTCTTGTGAAAAACCCTGTTTAAAAATATTTTGACATGAGACTGCATTGAAAGAGAGGAATCCATGGGCAGACATGCTGAAATGGCCAATAAATTAACCTTGACAGAGGAATAAGAAACATCATAGGATAGTAACTCACACAAATATTGCAAAATCAGAGAAAAACTAGTCCTGAATGGGTGCTAGCCATGCTGTTGACACCAACTAGAAAACCTTTTCTATTTGCTAATATATGATTTTCTAATGGAAAGCTTGCTTGCCTCCATTAATACCTGGGTTTACTATCATAATTTCGAATGACACTCAGTCGTCCGCACTATGTTTGACAATGGAAAGTCAAACACGGCAATGTCAAACTTCATAAGCATGCCTAGGAATGGGTTTTAACATGGGTCAAGATAGGGACAAGGTTTGTAGTTCGGCAATAGCAGTGAACTCCTATCTCGACCCATGTTAAAATCCGTTCCTAGGCTTGCTTTTGAAGTTCGACATTGCTGTGTTTGACTTCCCGCTGTCAAACATATTGCAGTCGACCAAGTGTCATTCGAAATTATGATAGTAAACCAATACCTGATACATGTCTTCGGAAAACAGGTAACTAAAAGGAATAAACACCCCTATTATCCAGGCAGTCAAATGAAGTTGATTGATGCTGGGGTGTATCAAACACACTTTTTCTTCTGTGAGTAGATCCAGTCTGTGAGGAAGCTTGTGGTAATTGCCTCTGGCCATTTCCTAAAGAAGGAAGAATCATAGTTGCTGGGTCAGAAGGGAGTCACCACAGTGATCTTCTGGGATTCCTTCTGAATCTTCAGAAGTACCCTGGGTATTAGTGGAAAGGGTAGAAAAGTTTACAGGAATATTCATGTCCAAAGAAAAGAAAAGGCAACCTTATTCCTGGCCTTCTTGCATAGAGTCCTGGAACATGATCTTGCCAGTTGATTATTCAGAAAGGAGGCAAATAGGTTTAATTGAGGAACTCCCCACAGATGGCTCAAATCTAGGAAGCCCCCCCCCCCCCTCCAAGTCTAGTTTCTATACATGAGGGCCAGCCCTGGTCCTGCTCAGCTTGTCTGACAGACAGCTTTGCTCTGATGGAAAGTAGGATGCTTGTCAAATGAGATTGTGCTGTGAAGCTATATCTCACAGCTAGTCTGAAAGAGGGGTATGACCTGGTCCCCCTCTACTTCCTGGTGGAGGACATGGCTGTGGTAATGTCTGTAACAACTTGAAGAGATCCTGGGGACCAAAGATGATTCAGAGAGTTGAGTGCCTTGAACAGGACAAACTTCTCTTTGATAATTATGTGCATCTCTGTCCTTGGTGTCCCACACACCCCCTGCAATTTCATCCCTCTTAAAACTACCCCCAAATAAAGCTTGAGGAGTCTGTGGTGATTGACTGTTTTGGAACAGGGAAGGAGAAGGGAAGACCTGGATTTAAGAATATCTGTTATCCACCAAATGATTTCTCTTCTGACAAACCCCAACACTGGGATATGAAATGACAAATGGTGACGGTGCTGGGATCAGTGTCTGCAGATACCACTGTAACTTCTTATGTGGAGTCTTGCCAGGGGAATCATGAGAATCACCAAACCCATGAGATCTAAAATCCTGAGGTATTCTCTTGCAGTGACTAAAGTTATTTTGGAAAACCTTCGTAGAACATCTAGATATAGATCTATTTTTTCCTGTGGAAGAAAAGCTCTTTGAACTGAGGTATCTAATTAGCATTCCAGGAACACAATCCTGTGTGGAGTCAAGAAAGACTTTTGAATATTCTCTTGGAATCCCAGTTTGTCTAAGAGATATCTCACTCAACAGACAGATTCCTGATACTTTGAAAATGACTGCAGAGATAAACAAGTCATCTAAATATGGATAAATGTGGATACCTAGCACGCTCTACAACTGGAGCTAGACAAATGTGCAGTGGATAGTCCATAGGGTAGGGCAGAGAACTAGTAACGTGATCCAGACAAACAAAACCTTAAGAAACATCTGAAGTCTGGATGAATAGGGATATGATGATAAAAATCTTTTAAGTCTGATGTTACCAGGAAACTTTGAAAGAGAAAGAAGAGGTAACAGGTTACAGTGACATCATTTTGAATTTGGGGACTATCATAAACAGATTTAGGAAAGAGAGATCCAAGACTGGTCTCCAGGCATTTTCTTTCTCTAGAGCTAAGAACATCCTTGGATAAAAGACATTCCCCACCTGGGAAGGGAAACTATTTCTATCACTCCTTGGGACAGCATCTGATGAAGAACCAGAGGAAACAAAAGAATCTGATCTGGAAGATGAGGAATGACCACATGGAAGGGAGGACTTTCCTCCCACTGCCATCTGTCACCTTGATGAATGATTTTCAGAACTCATTTGTCTGAAACTATCTGTTGCCAATGAGAAAAATGGAGATTTAGACTTTCTGGAAGAAAAAGGGGGATGGTTTTGAAGGGGGTCACAAGGTCTCTTGAATAGTCATTCAGATTTGTTGGACTGTCCTTGGTTTTGGGAGGTTCAAAACTTCTTTTTGAAACACCCTTGCCATTTTTTCTTAAAACATCTGTTTACTTATACACACAGCACCATCCAGCATAGCAGCCAACAGCAACGAATAGTCAGACCCCTGCTGAAATATCCAAAAGCAGGTTTAATAATAAAATAACTGGTAAAAACAAAGAATATGGTTAGCGCTTTTGTGGTCTCAAGCACCACTTCTTCAGACCATCATAAAAAATTCTTTACTCTAACACATCTTCTTGCCTAACCAATGCTTTAAATTACATTTGCTCAAGCAACTACATATATACGCATGCTCCATAGTCTCATCTGCCCCTTAAAATTATTCCTAAAAATAAAACATTCCTATAAATACTATTATAATATCATAACATTCAGCATAGCTTGAAACATTCATTGTTACATAAAAAAAAAATTATAAAAACATAACTATAAAAATCCATACTATTTATTTGAACAGACTTCTATTCTTTAAAATGGGTTGTATTGGAATTCTATCATTCAACCCTTTTCCCCGGTCTGCCCTTAATCTAATTATCCAACGTGTTTCCGAGGTCTCGGTGGTGTTTCTAATATCCCCACCTCTTTCATTTTCATGAACTTGTTCTATCACTGTAAACTCAAAAGCATAGGTTTGATCTGTAGCTAAGACATGTTTTGCCAGTGCATTAGTTTCAGTGACATTCCTTATGTATTGTACATGCTCACGTATACAATACCTTAATTTTCTATTCGTCTTGCCTACATAAAAGGATGGGCATCCCTTGCATCTGGCCAAATAAACAATGTTTTCACTATTACAATCTGCTAGTACATGAAACGCATATCTTTGTCCTGAATCTGGATGTATAAAAACATTATTTTCCAATATATACTGGCAGTGATTACAATTCTGACATGGGTACGTGCCCTCACTCCTATCCCTCCTTTGTCCTGGTGTCTTACCCCCAGATGAATAACAAAGCATCTGCTTCAAAGATCTTTTATTCTTAAACTGGAAACTAGGTTTGTCACCTACTATATTTCTTATTTCTTCATCCTGAGTAAGGATAGGCCAGAACTTTCTCACTGTTTCACTTATCACCCCCACATTACTGCAGTAATGTATAGGTACCCGCATTTTATTGGTTAGGGGCGTCTTACTCTTAACATCATTCCTATTTCTATTAGTTGAAAAGTATGGCTTGCCCCTGTCCAACCTTTGCACCTTCAGATCCTTTAAAGTATCAGCTACCTTGTTGCTAGCATAGCCCCTTTCCCTCAATTTATTATCCAGGGTTAGTAGCGCTTCTCTAAACCTATCCTCATCCGTTGTTAACCTTGAGGTCCTAAGTGCCTGTCCTTTCACTATATTTTCAAAGATATACCCTGGGTGCATACTTTTTCTATGCAAAAGAGTATTTCTATGATATAATGGATGACTTGGTGGCATAAACACACTAGGTTTTTTAAAACTTTTTTTCTACACTTTATCCCCACCATCTTTAAATAACATCCTTAATAAAACATTTCTATTAAACATTTTTAAGTCCAGTATAGTTTCTGTTACCACTAGGGGTAATGATCTTGAGTACTCATTTGTCTGAAACTGTCTGCTGCCAATGAGAAAAATGGAGCTTCAGACTTTCTGGAAGAAAAAGGGGGACGGTTTTGAAGGGGGTCACAAGGTCTCTTGAATAGTCATTCAGATTTCTTGGACTGTCCTTGGTTTTGGGAGGTTCAAAACTTCTTTTTGGAACACCCTTGCCATTTCTTCTTAAACATCTGTTTACTTATATTTTGTTGAGACTGCTTACTCTGCTTTTTGCCAAATCTGAATTAGAAGTTACAGAAAGAAAATTTGGAAAAGGTGGACTGAAAACTTTTAAAGATCCCTTTGATCAGCTTACCCCTTTAATCACATTTTCTGATCTAATTAAATATCTCATTTTTAACATAATCCGGGAGGTTCTGAAAATGCAGCCATGCAAACCTCCTCAAAACAGTAGCAGTGGCCATAGCCCTGGAAGAAGTATCAAAAGAGCCATATCCACATTCTGTAAATGAGTAGAGACTTCTACAATAGCAGAAGCTAAATTATTTAAAGCAGATTATTCCTCACAAAAAAATGCAGATAAAACATTCTTCATACTATCACAATTAGTCAGAACAAATTTAACATATGAGCCTGACAATTCAAAATTCTGAAAATCAGACTTGCAGAAGTATACATTTTTCCCATATTTACTAATAATTTTGCATCCGTATCCGAAAGAGTAGGATTGGAATTAACTGTTTAGCAGCAGTGGGATCAACTAATTTTATAGCTGTTTGTTCAGGTTTGGGTATAGTGTATAAAGACATAAAAGGCCAAGGAACTTTATAGATCCCATCTGTTTTTTAGGGACAGCTGTCTGTCAGAAAAATTGCTGGTAGTAACACACACATCCTCTAAAACAGAACAGGAAGAATAGGTGTAGGTTCTGGACATTTCTTCTGTAACAGTTCGTAGTATTTTCTGAGTGACAGGGAAACCTCGGTGTCCTCTCACTGAAAACACTGGCACATTCTACCAATAGTTTCAGAGAAACAGAAACCTTCACAGGCAGAATCAGAAAGTGAGCTCTCATATGTGTCTGAATCAGAAATCTGAGGAGAAAACCCTGTATCTGTCCTTGAATCTTCCAGTTCAGATTCCAAATCTTGAATCTCTTCAGGAAGAGAGTAATGCCTCTTTCTTTTACAAGGAAGAGCAACTTGTATTTAAAACATGAGATGGAGGCAGCACAGTGAGCACTGTATAAGTAGATTTTTACCCCAAAAACAAATTATTGTTTTTGGATTTTGTATTTAGCGGCCTAGCCACTTTTTCAAGAGGAAAAATACTGGACGAGGCTAGTCTTGCTTTTTTTGTGCCAGTCCTATGTGTGTGATATGTTGACAAACACACATTATAGAACTCTTTTAAAAACTCTAAACAGGCCTTAGTATTAAGGAAAATTTGGAATATTTTTCTGTAGTTGTTTTATTCAAAACTTAGGATAGTATTTGTAGGAGTCTTGTGCTTTGTTATCTTATAAATATATGTGATGGTTAAGAATATCTTCTGCATTCGTATGTCCAGTGTTGTAATGTAAATAGTTAACTCAATACAGGTAGCAATTTTGGGCGGCCGCGGTGGTGCAGCGGTTAGCGTTGCCACCTCACAGCAAGAGGTTCTCCGGTTCGATCCTTGGCTGGGATGCCTTCTGTGCGGAGTCTGCATGTTCTCCCTGTGGTCGCGTGGGTTTCCTCCCACATCCCAAAGACATGCTGTAGGTGGATTGGACACTCTAAATTGTTCCTATGTGTGAGTGCATGTGTGTGCCTTCTGTGGATGGTTGGGCACCAGGCTGGCAACTCGACACCGTAAAAATTCCACTGCCAATCATGAGCGGACAGGTGATCTGCTGTGGTGACCCCTAACTGGGAAAAGCCGAAAGAAGAAGAAGAAACAGTAGCCTGAAGTAAACCCTGAGCCAGGCCCAGTAAGCTACTCCTTTATAAGGAAATATTAGGAAGAGTAGACACATTCTTTTTCTCTTTCTTTCTGACAGGAAAAATGGGACCAGCCTTGTTACTAATGGCAACAGCCAGGGATGGGCACAGCACTCTGACACAACAGGGAAGCCTTTCTTGTCCCCCTCTCCCAAGACCAAAAAGAGTGGCTCTTTCTTGCCATTGAACCCCAACAGCCACAGAGGATGCAGCTAACCCCCAGTGCATAGTGGCTGTAGGTGCTACACAAGACGGATCTGGGGTAAAAGATGAGTGGTCTGAGATACAACAAATGGCCACAGCAAAGTTATCCACCTGTGGTTGAGGCAAATTGTTGGTCTGTTGTGGTGGAAAAGCCTGTTAGCTTAACTTTTGCTTTTTATGGCTGGAAGAAGGACCTTCTGTGGGATTGGAAGTTTGCTCTATGGTCAAGATGAAAATGGTGCCTCCTTCCCAGGGAAGACAAAAAGCAAATGACGGTAAAAACTACAAGTCTTTAAAAGTGACTTTTTTCACAGAAAAATATGGTAAAAAAACACTTTTTAAACCAGTCCCAAAAAAGTAAAATAAACACAATTTCTCCATAAAAGAAGTGTTTTTCAGTTATTTTTACAGCTTTTAAACTGACAGGAAAAAAGAACACTCCCATTTAAAGTTCAATACAGATTTATGACAGTCCATTAAAACACATACTCCTAGTTTAAAATAGCTTTCCTGAACAAGTAAGAGTTACTTAACAATTTTTGAAATGGAACTTTTTCCCCAAAGGAAACTTATCTGTCCCACAAAGAAACAACACAAGCTGAGAGTCGATCCTCAAAAGCCTCAGGGGAACATACTCTTCAGTGGCAGGAAATCTCTGAAGGGCTTGGTGCCAAAACCTGTATTTTTAGTCAGCTCATCTCAAGCTGGCTGATGATTTGGGCATGTAGAAGGTGATCTGAAACTTTGGATGCTGACTGACTGTTATATCCTTGGCAGGATATAACCCCATATGGCTCAGGCTACTGCAGCAGTGATCAATATGATGAACATCTTGGTTGACTGTACTAAGTGGAAGCCAATTAAAGCACTTATAATTCATTGATTTAATTCTGTGAGAGGTCAGTGGTATTTAGCTATTATTTATTTGTTAACAATTTAAACTCACTATAAACACATGCCTCTTTTCAGGTGGTGGTCTAGGATCTCTGGGTGGTTAAGTGACTTGGTCAGAGTTACACAGCAGACAAATGGAGACTGGTGGAATCAAACTCAGGAATGAGGGCGGAGCTCATTATCAGCTCATAGCTTTTAATCTTCTTCACTAATTGGCAGATTTGGCAGTTAATTGCCAGTGTTCTTTGGAGGATGTTCAGTGGTCTATGTGGAACACATTGTACTGATCTCAGTTTAGTTCATGTAACAGAGCATCAGGATCGTTTAGTTGACTAAAAGATTAAGGACCATTTTGCTTCTATATCAGTAAATCATACAGAGGAGGCATTAATGGTAAATGAAAGTATTACCACACAAGGCCTTTTCAACCATCTATATATGTGTAAAACTGTCAAGTGAGTTGTAATTCTGTAGCATTAATTTCCAAAGGCTAGACATTTATTTCATGTTACAGAACTAGTGCAAGTGATACCAAACAGCATTCACTTTGGCAGCCTAACATAAGGAACAAGAAACCTGACAACGTTACCGGAGCTACCACTGTATGCCCCTCAATTACATCAGACTTAAGGTGTGCACTACACACTGTTTACCCCCCAATTATGTCAGACTTAAGGTGTGCACTATCCACTGTATGCCCCCCAATTACATCAGACTTAAGGTGTGCTGCTTAAACAGTAGGAGGAGCTTTGTGCCATCATCTATGCTATATCTGCTGTATAGCCTCATCGAGAATCTTAGCAGTATTAGAGATTTAGAACATGTGAAGAAAGCTATCATTTATACACAGAAAATGTCTTAGTACTGCCTGGTGCAACTTTTAGATATCTCCCATTCCTTTATGTGTGGCTCTCTAGATAGTCTGTTTTCTTTTTAACAGTAATAACTCTTCTTTCTCCAAACCATTTCTTAACTTTTATAATTTGTCTTTGTGGATAGACATTGTGACATTCATGCTGTATTAATTCTAACCATGTGCACAGTAACTGTCCATTTCCTTTTGTGTATATTTATTGCTTGGCATGTTTTCCTCTGTTAAATGGAACAGAGGCGTATGAGTAATGCCTTGCCCATCTGCACCCCTTACAGTATGATGGTTCAGGGTGTCCAGCTTTTATAGTGTTGCGTATACTGTTACTGCTTGCTGCTGTATTGATCTATTAAAAATATTTCTCTGACACTCAAGTCGCATGTAAGATAGATGCTTCTGGTGAGTCTAGCTGTATTAATAGGCTACATAATTAGTACAGAACTAACTATATAAATTGTTACTAATTGCAAGTGTTGTTCTCAGACATACATAATGAGGAAGGTGTGAACAGTTATGAAATGTAAAATAATCTCACAAGGTTGATAGCTTTTTTTTTAGTAACAGCAGAGGCTTAGTATGTAAAAGCATAAGCTTGGATCATGGGTAAAATATATATTTGATGTGCTAAAGTAGAAAATTAAAATTACAGACCCACAGAATGCCAGTCAAGAATGAAGACAAAAATGACCCATGTAAGCCACTGAGCCCCAGTGAAATTCTGAGGATTTGCATTTCTGCCAGTTCCGAGGGCATCATTTGTCCTTCTTTCAAATATTATATATGATATGATATGATTTTTAATTTGCAGTCTGTAAAGGCAACCATTGAATAAAGATGCTTCTTCAGTATTTAGTTTACTAATGTCGTGTAAAGTTTCAGAACAGCAAACAATTAACCCCCGGTGGAACAAAATGTGAGTGTAAAAAACAATACATATATAGCTAAGTAAGGAGTACCTATAAGAAAATTGTACTGCTTGTCAGTTCAACACTGTACTATGATGCTGCTTTATAAGAAGCTACAGTTTGTTTGAGGTGTTCATATGCTACTGTTTTTTACAACATAAAATAATACTAGCTTACCTGTCTCATTCGCCTTCTATAGCCTTTATTATCTTTTGCCATTTTGGTTCGGGTAGTAGTTGAAAGGTGTGTTGCACTCATTTATCCACCCAATTAACAAACAAACAAACAATAAATAAATAAATAGGTAAGTGTTTTACAATTATACTTTACAAGTCTGGTGACAACAAAGCAAGTCTCAACATTTTGTTTTAGTTTGTTGACCTGGATAGAGCACTGATCTAACATGTTAAAGACCGGGTGGGTCAGCTTATGTCAGCTTACTGAAACCAAAACATTTTGAGTGACATTTGGGACTCTACAGAACAAAATAGAGACATTGTTGGAATTCTGTGCTTAAAACATATAAATGCTGCTGTTTATTTTGAAATAGTTGCATAAGCAGGTGCCTGAAAGTTTTTAACACTTTCTAGCTAAGAATATCAAGCAGTTAAATGGAAAACTATTCTTGGAAATAAGATACAACTTAACTAAAAAACAGGAAAAAAAATCAGTACATGTATACAAAGTTAAACCCCATGGCAAATAAAAGGAATATGTACATATTTTTCTAGTTGTTCCAGTTTCCCTCCATCTCCCAAAAACATACTGTTAGTTTGGCTACACTAAATTGGCCATATATACTTACCTTTATGTTCCATAACATGGCTAAAAAGGGACCAAGAGGAATCGGTTTACTTATACAGTTAGTAAACTAATAAATAAATCAAAACTATTCAAATCTGCCTGCAAGTATTTTTATACATAAAGCTATATAAAACAGAATTCAGTTATATGAAAGTATTGATGAAAGCCTCTCTATAATCCTCCACCCATGTAGAAACCTGTGCCCTCCATAAGCATCCTATTAATTTAGTTCAGTTTTGAGGTCACACAGTATCATAAGGAAAAAGAATACACATTTTTATTGCTGTTTTATTGAAAAGCCAAATATTCACTTCTCTAACAACTCGAGTTAAAATAACTTAATAGTGGGTATAGGAGTGCTCATTTCTTTTATAAAAACCTTATCAAATTAAGAAATCCTTTACTTCTTATGTTATTTTTCACACTGTGTGAACCCCTTTCAAACTTCTGGATTTTAGAAGGCATCACTACATTATACATAAAGTATAAATGATATATACAGGTGATGACATCAACATTTGACTTAAAGAGTAATACTTTTATAAAGTTTTCAAGTATAAGTGTTAGAGTTTTATTTATAAATGTATATTTACATCCTATGTAGTACAAGTCCCTATGTATGGTTTTGGATTTCCAAGGTTTTGTGCTTTCCTGAGCATTGCTCTTGTTATTTGTTGCTTGATCATCCTGTGTGACTTTGCAAAGGAGGTCTCTGCTGCCTGGTTCCATTTTTCTAGCTACCTAATCACAACACAATACTATTACATATGCTACAGTTCAGAACTGGAGTATTGCTGCAGACCAAAGGATAAGTGAGTCCGAAAAGTAGAAAGCAATGGTACGTAACTTCATTGCATGTGCCAAAATCCCAGAGACGACTTCTGTATCACTAATATAAGTATATATTTATGATACCATTATAAATGCCAGAAGCAGCACATTTACCTTACCTACGCTCAGTGTCATACCTGGATCTGACTTGGTATTCTGTGACCTCCTTAAAGTGACATTATTTTCTTTTTTTTTTCTGTCTAGGAAACCTTTTCTGACATCCTCTATAAGGAAATGATTAGCAAAGTGTGACTCAGAATTACGGAAATCAGTCGTATTCATGTGGATATTCAGCAATTGGCCATACCACATTCCGTCTACTGAGACATTCCCAGGAAACATCACTGGTCATTTGTTTCTGGAGCATCAAACTCAGCAACAGCCCCCACCCCACTCCTCCCTCACCACCATCAAGTGCTGCTATCATTAGGAGCTGAGTAATGTTTAGAAGGACAGCGTATCTACAAAGCCTGCTCTGCAGGATTGCCACTTTAGATCAAGCATACCATTTCCTGGTGGACACCAACTCCATTATACTGGAACACCTTGTACCTAGAACCTGAAACTGGATCAGTGGTATGGATGCCCTTTGGGAACATGACAACAATAAGAACTTTGTGTAACTACAACCTTGTGTGGTACAAGCCATTCTACAACTATTATATACAGCATAACTGCCAAGACAAAATAGCACAACCTGTGGGATCCATATAATAATGTTGACTTCAGCCCTAAGTAAACCTTCAACTACAAACAATAGATTCCTCAAATGTTGCCAGCTGCCGTTCTGCTCCTATATCAAAAAAGTCAGCATAATCATCTTCAACCTGCAGTGATCAGAGATGGCTACAGTTTGAACTCCAGTGTTGCGTGTGACAATCTTATGAAGCTACTTCACACACTCTTCTTTCTGCAACTGTATATCTGTTAAGTACTGCTTCATAGCACTGACTCCACTTAAGGCAAGAAAGCTTCTTACAGTCATTTGGCAGACTTTGCCCCCTAGCCAATATAGTCTGCCATCACGGCTGTACAAAATAGAGAACTATTGCAGCCATAGGATCACTTGTCATCTTGCTTTATAATATGTTCTGTTGTTCTGGTCTACTAACTGAATAAAGCTACCTCCTTTTTGTCCCTATGATCAAGTGAAAATCAGATAGGAAGACAGAGTACTGCTGGCTCACAACAGCCTTAACTGGTACTTAGCCAGTATAAGATCCATAAGAAGCTTTTCTTCTCTCAATGTAAGCAACATCTCTCTTCCAACAACCTCCTAACCCACACCAACATGACAGGAAAGGCCATGGACTACAAATTACTTTCATTCATTCATGCATTCAGTCTGTTAGTCAGTCAATAAATCCAGAATATCCACTGCATTCTGTTCACTGTCATGGAGTAATGGAGACTATTCTCGTACTCAATGGGCAGATAACTGGTGCTTGACAGAATGCCAATATATTCAGGGCACACAGAGGCATGCACACACACACTCCACACAGACACACTTACATGCATACAAGTGCACGTGCGAGCACGCACACACACACACACACACACACACACACACACACACACACACACACACACACACACACACACACACACATGCACAAGTACAAGCATACCTTCAGGGAAATTGGAGGACTACCAGTTTACCTAGTAGCATATTTTTTGCATATGGAAGAAAACTGGACCAGCCAGTAAAAACTCACTCAAGTACAGGGAGGATATACAGACTCCACACAGAAAGCACTCCAGCTAGGAACAAAAGCATAGAACCAAAAGTTAGGGACCAACAGTAAACATTGTGCCACTATGCTACCCTTTCATGAGTTGCCATCAAAATTAGTTTGCCTTTAACATCGACAAAGTTTGAAACTATTTGTGTTGATACTACAAAAACATGAACAAAATGACATTTGAACATCTACAACTTTTTACAGGTACTGACTTGCTTATTACTGATTAGGTAGACATCAAAGAATAAAATGGTGCGAAGACATATTGATACCTATAAATGCTGAAATGTAAAAGTGCAACAGGATTCTTCCCCGACACCTTTTATGCTCATTATTTACTAAATCTTCTGCAAGTGCACTAAGTAATCATTGATCTTATAAAGATACTAGCCTCTCAATTCCCATTTACAACAAGACTCGTACTTCCTCCCACGCTACCTCTGTAACAAGTACCTCATCCATACCTTCCACAAAATGATGTACATACTTCTTAAGGCCCACTACCAGTCTCAGCCTCATCTATCTATCTGTGGTATGCAGGGCAACAATAACAAATAGATATATACTTTCCATGGTATGGTATCGTTGTTGACTTGTAGATCCCATTTAGACCTATCAGCTCTTTAGACATAATTACTTTCAGTCTTGTAGGCAGCGATCCCATCCTTTCTCATCTAACAGAAGGGCAACTGATATGTTTCATTCTCCCTTTTCTGTAGAACTCTAACTGCCTAACTAGTTTCTGCCTTTTGATTTCCTTGAAGAATAACTGCAGTATTATTGCCAGTGTTTGATTACTTTATTTCATTCATACAGAATAAAACTGCCTTGCATTCAGCTCGGTTTGTTGGCTGTTTTAAATCCAAACTACACAACCTCACACTCCATCTGGTTCAGTAACCCATGCTTTCCTATGTCCAGATATCCTTCATGGTGCTACCTTTCCCTAAAGGACATCAGAAACCTATATTTTGATACATGCCCCCTCTTTTTCCCCAGTCTTCCATACCCTTGTAGGCAAATCAAACCAGTAGCAGTCACGTGACAAAAAAGTCGTTCTGTTACTGATAATCAGCCCATTTCTTTTGTTGCATGTGACACCAATGAGTGACATGCTGTTGCTGATATGTGTCTGTTTCATAGCAGATGTAATCCTGCAGCCTCTCTGAGCAAGAACAAGACAGGCTTACTCTACCTGTCAGTCATCACTCTTTCTCTATGATGCAGTGACCCTCAAGCTTGAGTGTGTGGGAGAGTATAATACCAAAACCTTCTAACAATAATTGAAGGATTATTGTTAGAAGGTTTTGATATATATTTTTCATTTGTTATATATATTAGATATATACTTTACCAGAAACATTATATTTCTTATTTGATGTTTGGCTTTGTTAATATACATGCTTGTGGGACTGTACCTTTAAATTAAGTCTTTAAGAGTTACATTGTTGCCGTTTCCTTTTTGCACATTGATGGCGCCATTGGGCGAAACCAGTTTGTGGTTTGCTCTCTGCCTTACAGTCATTAAAATTTCACTTATATCACATTTATTTCATGTTTTTTTGCATTTTATACTTCAGTTTTATTGTGGATTTACATTGGATATTCTTGCTGTTGTGCTGGGGTTTTTTGTTGAAGGACAGTGTTCTTACGTCTGCTTTGCGCTTTCTGGCAGATCGTTCACTTAGTGGATGTGGAATTATTTATATATATATATATATATATATATATATATATATATGCACACACACACACACACACACACACACACACACACACACACACACACACACACATACGTGTCTGTATGTGTCTGTGTGTGTGTGTCTCAGCATTCAAAAAAAAACTTTGATCTTTTTTGCAGGGGAGCAACCCCCTGCACCCCCACACCCCCTGCTATTTACATATAATATCTCTGAGATTGTACTATAGCAGGGAAAGGGAAGTCCCCAGACCACACTGTCCCGCAATCTCCCACAAAGAGCATGATGGCAGGCAGAAAAACGATATATATAAGTGACACCCTGACCCCATGTGCAAAAAATTGGAAAACAGGTTGTGGATGGATAAATGGATGGATATATTTATACAAATATATACATATAGAGATATACAGTGAAAATGTAACATTTGCTGATATTGTTAATGAGACAAAGTACATTTTTAAGCACTTAAGTTCACGCAATATAAATCCAATATAAGGAAGTTTAGATGAGTGTTTATATTATGAGCTAGAATTACATGAGCAGATGTAGGGGAAATAATGTTCAGCATATATGTGTTTCTAATCATTTTATTATTCTGGTTGTGTAGTGTCAATAAATATAATGCCTCCATCACAATAACAGAAATACATGCTGAGAGATCAGTTGTTGAAATCTAGTTGTGTAAATAGTGTTGATGTTTATACTGTATAAGCAAACGTTTTATGAAATTATGTTTGCATCAGATTAACTATATCCAAAGATAAGCCAAATGTTTTTATACCTTATTAATGAGCCTCTACAAACAGGAGCTGAATATATATGTGTATATATATATATATATATATATATATATATATATATATATATATATATATATATACACACACACACATGATCCCTGCAGCAGTGTAAGTAGTTAATATTATAATTTGTTGTCTAACAGGGAGGATATAATGATATTCCTGTTATGCATTATGCATTCTTTGTCCTCAGAAGATGCATTACTTGAGCAACCTTCTACTTCAGGCTCTTCTTTTCTTTGACTTATAATGTCAGTACTATTAAGTACTACTTACTTTCAAAATCTGTCAGATGTCAGAAACTATTTCCTAGTAATTTTGGCACGTTTTAATTCTTTTCCTTCTTTCATGCATTTTAATTGATATTTTAACTGACTTCAATTGTATGGCATTTTGTGAAAGCTAAACATTTGTTAGCTGAATGGAACCCTCCTCTTCATCCACTTTCTCCATCAGCAAGAGCTATCAGGTTTCCTACAATTCCTTTCTCAAATTTAGGATCAGATGCGATTGACACTACACATAAATGAGGTTTGAATCACTATAGACTCAAAAGGATTGTGATCGCCATGACAGGGAAAGAAGGAAGGGCTCCATTAACCTTGCTGTGCAGGCTTTTCCAAGGCAAAAATAATAAATATACTACATGTCAATGCTATAACAGCCAAGAAGACACATTCCTAAACAAAAAAACGTTCATGAAATTTCGTACAAACCAAAAATGGTATAGGCTGAAAAAAGCCAAATAGCATAGGGATGCCACACAAGGAAACACATAAATCATGCCTTTGTTATACATGACAAAGTAAGTATATTTTGTAAAGAGGCAAACATGGACTGTCACAAGGAATTACTGTGTTTAAATTGTAGTTCTCCTTAAACTGTTCCATAGACCTTTGTGGCAGTGACTAAAAATTCTTAATCTATTTCAAAATGAGTATGGTAAATTATTAGTCTTTTGGATAAATAGCTGCAAAGTATGATAGACAGCAGGCATACTTTCCCTATAAAACTACGCTATTTTTGAAAATGAAAGATAAAGCTACTTACAAGTTAGAAATGTAAAACTTTTGTTATACGTTCATAGGTTCATAGGTGTGTACTAGGCTAATGGCTCTGGAGCCTTTATAAACCTAGCCCAAAAAAATTGCCCAGGCACTTTGCCACCTGATGTTAATTCACAGTGCCCCTATCCAGTAGGGCAGCTGGAGTGATCCCTGGGGTGAACTTTCTGTTACCCATCCACTTGTCAAGATTTCTCTTGAAGAAGGCCAGTGAGGTGCTCTGCTTAACATCAATGGGAAGCTTATTCCAGAGTATGGGCAGTCTATGGGAGATGAACCTGTCTCTCCAGCATATTCTGTTGATTGTGGTAATGAGGTTGTGATCTCTGGAGCATGTGGCGTGGGGGGATAAGGTGTAGCATTTCAAGTAGGGCTGGGTTGGACATGGCTTTGTAAGTCAAGCAGAGATCACCTCTAAGTAGACGATAGGAGACTGAGAACAGTTGAAGTTTCTTGAGTCTGTCCATGTAGGACATGTGTTTAAGGCCTAGTATCCTTTTTGTGAGGTACTTTTGTGGCCACTCCAGCTGTTGTAGGTGTCTGGTCAGGTACAAGACAAATGGAGCTTATATTCGATGACTGGTCTAATGAGGGATGAGTAGAGAGGGATAATGACCTCTTTCTTTCTTTCTGGATGCAAAACCTTTGGTTATAAGATGTGCCACGTAGAAGGACTTTCTGACCACAATGGCAATGTGGTGGTCAAAGGGTGAGGTGGCTGTTGACCTGGGTGCCCAGATCTCTTATGGCCCCTTCACTGTTTACTGGGCTCCCATTGACATGGTAATTCCTGGGAAATGAGTTTTTCCAAAGGGAATGATAATGCATTTTTTGGCATTAAGCTTAAGGCCATGGTTCCAACACCAGTCATTGGTCTCAGAGAGACCCTTTTGTAGGATGTCTGTATCACTTGGGGAGTTGATAATGTCTCCTAGCTTGCAGTCATCAGCAAACTTGATCCGCCAGATTCCCTCTGTGTTGGCCTGGACTTCAGAGAAGTACATGCCAAACAGGAGAGGGCCCATGACCGAGCCCTGTGGGACTCCACTTGTTACTGGTCGACAGTCTGACTTGGAATCCGCAACTTTCACTCTGTGGGTCCTTTCTGTGAGCCAGTTTGCAACCCACATAGTGATATAAGGATTGATGCCTAGTTTGGTAAGTTTATCAATGATACCCAGGTGGGGAATAGAATCAAAGGCCTTGGCCAGGTCGAGGAAGGCTGTATGCACTTCCTTACCCTCATCCACAGCCTTGGTGACTGCCTCAAAGAAGTCAATTAGGTTCAGCAGGCAGGATCTCCCCTTGACAAAGCCAAATTGTGTTGGGTCAAGAGTTTAGAGATTGCCTATATCTTTGTTAAGCAGGTCCACGATGATGTGCTCCATAGCTTTGCATACCAGACTCATCACCCTAATGGGGCGATAGTTCCCTGGGTCTGTAGTTGCTCCCCGTTTATGGAGTGAGATGACTATAGCAGTATGCCATTCGTTAGAGACATAGTCTGAGGTGAGGCTGTGATTGAACAGGGCACATAGGTGTGGTGCCAATTCATTCTGTAGCTCATGTAGGATGCAGCCAAGGATATTATCAGGTCCCAGGGATGCTGTATTCTTGGCTTTGGACAATGCAGCTTTTATCTGTGCTACAGAAATGAGGATACCAGGGTTTCTTCTGGTATTGTGATAGGGCCTTTGGGGGGGTAAAGTTGGCACTGAATCTGTCGGCCAGTATGTTGGCTATATCTGTTGGCTCAGTATAGGAGGTACCATTGTGGAATAACTCAGAGCAAATCTGTGTATTGCCTTGGAGGTTCTTGATATAGCTATAGAAGGCTTCGTCATTGTTTTTGGTGCCAGCCACAATTCTGCCTTTATAGCTGGCTTTAGAAGATTTGATAAGGGATCTCAAAAATTTCCAGTCTTGTGACTTCATTTTTTTCTGCAACAGTTTCTTCCTTCTGTTTTAGAGTTTATTGATGGCTGGGAACCACCAGATTGGCTTCTTTTTTTTTTGAGGAAAGCATCTTGGTTCTGTTTGGTATGGCAAGATCTATGCATTTGTGTACATGCTCATACAGTGCATTGGTGTATGATTCGGCAGTCATGCAACTATTTTCCATTGGTATGGCTGCCGAGAAGTTAGCCACCTCTGTTTTTAGGAGCCCAAAGTCAGCTTTGGAGAAGTTTTTCAGGGTGGTCACCTTAGCAGGGGATGTAGGTGAGATGGAGAATTCCATGGTGATCAGTTTGTGGTTGGATTTAACCAGGGAGGAATTGACTGTAGGTGTGGAGCAACGGTCTCCCATGTTGGTGATAACCTGGGCGAGGATGTTGCTTCCTCTAGTTAGGGTCAGAATGAGTTGGTCCAGAGCATTGGAACTGATAAATTCCAGGAAGCATTTGGCCTGTACATTGGTGCATGAATAGTTATCCCAGCTGATGGAAATGTAGTTGAAGTCACCCAGTATGAAAGTATTGGGCTGGACCTTGATAGATTCCAGGGTGCTTAGGAACTTGGAGTGAGAGTCTAGGGACATGGTTGGGGTTCTGTCGCAGGCATAAAATAATGGTGACCATTAGGTTACTTTCAGTCCAAGCGCCATGGCAGTTTGATATGCTGCTGTAAAGCAGCAGACTTGTTTTTCAGCAGGTATTACTTGTAGATTGACACCCTGCTGGAGAATGTTCATTTCTCTAATCATGCTGCCGAACTACAGGTCACCCATTCTCTAATCATCCATAAATCCCAACCATAGTCTTTTAGTCATATTTCCTCGTGAATGTGATAGCTACCATGCAGGTCAAATGGCATTTTTTTACCCTGAAATGAAGTGTTTTTGCTTTCCAAAATGACTGTCAAACATGAATTTTTTTTTTTTTGCTGAATTGATAAGGTGATATTATTAAAATGAAAATTTGAAATGTTAAGGTGGAAGGAGTAATGAAAATTGTCAGAGTAGTAAATGTAGCTTCTTAATAATGACATTTTTTAAAATATGTACCCAGACTTATTAATATGAAGATTTTTTTCACAACACATCTTGCAGGTTATCAGATTTTGGCCAAAATGCATTGATACCACATGCTGAATTTTTCATACTTACTCTAGGAAACCTATCTTCTATTCCACACTTTGAGATCATTTTCTGTTGCAGACTTCAGCATTTTCACTCCCTCTAGTCAAGAGATGTATAAGAAGGTGCATGATGAAAGCATATTTTTCATAGTTGAGCAAACATATTACAAACCATCACGCTGTTATAAATCAGGACTTATCCATTTATAGTTGAGTAAAGGCAAGCTCCCAACTTCTACAGTTTTCAAAATTTTCATCTAAACATTTATTTCAGCTGTACGTGACTATGTCCCATTTTAAAATTTCCATTCAAACAGTTAATTCTGTAGTATATGACAATGTCCTTTGAATGTCTCAGCAGAAGCATGGTATTATTTCTTACAGAATGGGCAACCTGCACCAATGCCACCCTGACCGGAGAAAGAATGTTCAATAATTCATTTCAGTAATGAAAATTATTCCCAAAACTACAGTTTCCTAAATGAAGGCCTGTATACTACAAGGTGCCTCACTATACAAAAGGTTTGGGTTTATTTTATAAAATGACATTCATCCAAGTAGATGTACACAGTTTTAATATTTAGCTTCATGATGAGGGGTCATAGTTAAACATATAATTTATAAATGATACAAATCTTAACTACCAAAATCCACCAAAGTTGTAAGTTGCATTTAATTTTAACAATGTAGCCCCACAGATTCCTTTGCTGTCTTGTGCTGAATGTAGCGAAACAGTGTAGACATTCTTTCAAAGCACTTCAGTAATATAGTCTCCTGACTTTTAGATATTGGAAAGCCTGCGTGTTTGTATAGTGACATGAATATTAATCACACATTTCTATCTAGTAAAACATTTGGACTATAATAAAATATTATTTTCATTCCTATTTCTGTGGGCCTCATATATCTTTATTAAATTCATTATCCATAGTTAATCATTGCTGGATCATACTAGCTTTTTGGCAAGTTGTCAGCATTCTACAGTAAGACAGTAAGAAACACTTATGAAAACTTAATGGTTCTTTCTTTTGCAACCATATTCCTTTTTTTCAGAAATTTTAAAAATCGAACAAAGAATTCTCTTTGGTTGTCTAGCAAGGAGTTCCAATACATGGTGTCCTAGTAGTGAGACAGCTCAAACTGGTAGTCGTCTGGTTTTGGGACTACCCGTGGGTTCTGTCAGTGAGCCAGTTGGCAGCGCATCTTGTGACATAGGGATTTATACCTAGTTTAGTGAGTTTACCTATAATTCCAGAGCGGGGGATGGTGTCAAAAGCCTTGGCGAGATCTAGCTAGGCTGTGTGAACCACCTAACCCTCATCTACGGCTTTGGTGACCGCTTCAAAGAAGTCTATCAGGTTTAGGAGACATGACCTGCCTTTTACAAACCTGAACTGGGTAGGGTCCAGAGTTTGGAGATTACCAATGTCATTGTTTATAAGTTCCATAATAATTCATTCCATAGCCTTGCCGATCAGGCTTGTTAGGCTAATGGGGTGGTAGTTCCCAGGGTCTATTGTGCCTCCCTCTTTGTGGAGTGGGATAACCGTTGCTGTGTGCCATTCAGTGGGCACAAAGCTTGCGGTGAGGCTATGATTGAGCATGGTACTTAAGTGGGGTGCCAGTTCATTCTGTAGTTCATGTGGAACACAGCCTGGGATGTTGTCAGGTCCCATGGATGCTGTGCTGCCTTGCTAATGTAAGGTAAAATAAAAACACAGGTGTGTTAATTTTGGCTCCTGTAAACAGTCCATGAAATCTGTATGCAGCATAGGAGATACAGCAGTTATGATGATGGTCAGATAAAGAAGATGAAAGGTCACTAGAAATAAGAGAGCAACATTACAGTCATCCTTCCCCTCCCAACAGTAACATCAGATGGCTGAAATGGAGAAACTAACATAGATTTAGATTATGAAGGTATTTAATCTAAAGCATTAATGTAGACCCCGACCTCATTGTTTCTAACTCCTAGTTTTAAATATCTATCTTTGATGTTATACAAGAGTCTTAATGAAAGCATGGGACCATTTTAATGCTTCAACCCTAACATTGTAAACTGTCACTGTTACAATAAACATTACTAAATTCTCTTGTGTAATGTCTCCCACCACTTGCCTCGACAGTCCTTAATTAATGTTAACATACAAGTATCCCTAGTAGCCTAGAGTGAAGCAGTCCACTGCATTGTGAGATATCTCATCAGTAGTTAGTCCACTGCTTGAGCGCCAACCTCTGCAAATAAAGCATACTATCACAGATGGAAGAAACAGTGTAGAGCTGGGACTGCTTCCCTTTCTCTCATAATAGTGTGATCCCAGAGTTCATAAATATAAGTAGCAGTAGATGTGTCACCCCCCCCCCCACACACACACACACACACACATGAGAGGTGCAGTGGGTTTCCCTCCCTGCAAAATTGCTTATAGGTCAGGGTCTCTTAACAATTAATAGGAAAGCAGAGTAGTTGAGAAGTTGGTCACTCAGTAAGCTGGCTTTCTGTGACTTTGATGAACAGCATTTTAACAGCTGAAACCCGGTGAACAAAAACTCATTGAGTTTGTTGCTCAAATAACATACAAAACCAATTTTGAGTTCTTCCTCCTATGTGATATGTGTAGCTTTAATCAGAGTTGATAAATATATTTTCTCTGGCAGTCCATTTGCTTTCGCACATAACAGTAAACCATCACAGCCCATTCTTTAGAAAGCAGGAGTGACTAGCAGAGATCTTTTCACATCTCCATAGATAGCTGACGGTAGATGTAAGTGCTAACATGGGATGATTAGTATGCATGCTGTAAGCACATTTATCAAAACTCATTGTATTTTGTAATGAGAATACAAGTTCAATCCACTTATGTATTAAGATGATGAAGCTAACGTTGTGAAAATAATAAATAATTGCTTTTCAGAACAGTTTGATAGTAATGGCACAATGCAGAGCAGTAAGACTCTGCACTGCTAATGAGCTGCCTGCTGTAGTCAAAAGTACAAGGTTTGCTCCCTACCACCTCCATTTGCCAACTGCATAACTTTGAGCAAGTCACTTAAACAGAAAAGGAACACTTTATCCAGTGAGTTCACATAGTTAACAAATAGGTTAAATAAAAAAATGTAATATTCAAAGATGAAATCATTTTCTTTCATATTATAAAAGACAAGGATGATATCAATCTTACAGGTTACAGGGATATTGAAGATAATTGTTTGTGTGTGAACTGAATAAATAATAAAGTTAAAAAATATGTAGAAGGAAGAGTAGCTGGTCAGATGACTTCATAAACAGTTGTGCACAATTAAACGCAGCAGCAAGCAGTGACTCATTAGCTCAGTTTGATAAACACTAGGTATGTACCCAAAAACACTGCAACTTAAAGTCAAGTTCACTTGACGACCCACATATCACACAAAGTATGAAGTGTGCAACCAAGAAATGCAGAAATAGCAGCATGCAAGATCCAAAATACAGAGTTCCATTGCCCTGCGTAGTGTAAAAGGCACAGTCAAGGTGCAGCCATGGAGAAGCTGTGTAGAACAGTCCATCTCATAGGCTATTCATTCCATAACTATGAATCAAACAGTAAAAAACACATAGGAAATTAAATAGAACAGCATTAAGGAGGCAATTAATGTACCTGTCATGTTGTAATCCATTAGCCTCTACTAGCTGTACATCACACTGGAATTATTTCTTCTATGTTTCTTGATGTTGAGTAATACGCATATTTTCCCTTGCAGATATTAGAGGCCACCAGATATGCATCAGTCCCAGATGGCACAGATGTGAGTTGATGTGAGTGAGTTGTACAGGGCTGATGAGATCACTGTGTCCACTGTCCTGGCTGAATCTAATCTGGTGGTTCAGTCTATAGTATAGCTACAAGGTGCAGCTTTATATGTTTTTTTTAAACACCTTTATTGAATGATCACTTGTGACATAGATATGTTGGTCCTGATAATGTTACTCCTGGCTGCCTTAAGCTACATAAAAGTGTGGCTGGGGACTTGTTCATAAGATCATAAAATCTTAAGATATACAAAATAAATGGTCCAGTGGCCATGTGCACCTTGCCAAATAACCACCCTCAGATATTACCACCTTTTTTCAAGGAGGGTGAGGCCCGCAAGTCCTGGTATAAATTTAAGAGTACCCATCCGTTCATCCAAGTTACATTTGAAGGAAGACAAAGAACAGGATTGCGTGTCTTGCAGATGATGTCCATTCCAGAGCATGGGGTGATGAACCTAGCCCTCCTGTGTGTTTTATTTTTTAATGTATGTTTAGATCCCTGGTTTTGGTGTTAAAACATCATAAAGGCCCTGGCAAGCCAGAGACTTCTCTGTGTAATTCCTTGAACCTCTTTTGAAGGATACCCATGTGAAATATGCAATTGACTCCTCAATGAAATACAATTGTTTTGAATACATGGCTTCTGAATTCTTATTAACTTTTTCCTTTTTACAAGTCTTTACCAAGGCATTCAGGACAATAAAGCCAAACCCCACTAGCCATAGACATAACATCTTTCGATCTTTTTATGGGCTCATCACTACAGCATATGTGGATAGTTTGGCCATTATTTGAAATTCCTCAGCTTTGGGCATTGAGAAGCCATGTAGATGAAACACTTACATGTCCTTAAAGGAGTACAGTTCTTAAGACCAGATATTCTTTTGGTTAGAACCCTCAGTATCTTCTTTTAGGTGTCTAGTGAGGCACATGACAAAGGGTGCCTTACATTTTTTACATCCTGAGCTGTATCCCACCTACTGATTACACAGCAGCTAAAACAATATCTTCTGATGTTCAGGGGTAACAGATGAAAGGCTAGTCAAGGTTTGGTAATGAGACCACACAACAAAAATGTCCACGTAACACATCTCATTTTGTGGAAGGTGCTGAGGACATGCACTTTAGACTGTTGGCACAGTCACCACAGGAAGGATTGCTGTTGTTCCCATACAACAGCATTAGTGCTCTGTCATTGTAGATGCTGTTGCTACAAGGAGTGTTGCTGTTAATCATGGCGTTTTTTGCAACATGCTCATATTTTAAGGAACAGCATCATGCCACTAGTTTGGATAAATCCGGCACCACAGAGTACTGACCACCACATTGAAAGGCTTATAGTTTTTAGGGGATAACTCATCAAGACCTATGTAATCAACCTGCTCTCGTGAAATGTCTATTTAGTTTCCACTTACTAACCTTATTCAAAACAATCATAACAATGCAGCTTTGTGCAGTCCTCATGTGTGTTATACTCAGATCTAACCTCAGTGGCCAGACCTCTTTCTTGTGTAAAAAGTTGATTAATATATTCCACTATCGTACATTAGATGCAGCCCAATACTGAGGCTCACAAATAATTTTTGAGGTAACAGCAGCTTACAGTTACCTTATTTCTTCCTATAAGGCTGAGCAAACTCATTCAAACAATAAAAGTTAGGATAAATATTGTAGCCTCTGTCTTCCCAGTCTGTCATCTATGCTATAAGCCTATTTGTTGGTCATTTACCAGAGATGGTTTATCTGTTCTCTAAAGCTAACCTTTCCCATAGCCTCCATTTTTTTTGAAAGTATTCCATCCTTGCTCTTCGTGTTTAGTTCTATATCCCTTATTTACTTCAAAAGAACTGTTGCTTCTTGTACGTTAGGTGTCTTTGAAATTTTCCAGTTCCTTGTTATGATCTTTTTAACAAACAACAAAATTAGGGTTACAACTAAATTTCCCAGTCAGTTTAAATAGAAAATCAAATCTTGTAATTGCCACTGAACTCCTAACACTTTCTGAATTAAACTTCCCATTTCCTGATGAAAACCTTCTAATTTGAGACAATTCTAGAAAATATGTTGCCACAAACCCCTTCTTCCCTGATGATATCTGCAATGATTTGGTCTGACCCCAGAAAGCATCCTAGTTACTTTATCTGGAGTATAAAAATAGTTGTGTAAACACTGCCACATGAATATTCTAAATTTGCTAAACTTGGAAATAGTTTTCAGGATCAAGCAAATGTTCCTTCACTGCTCTTTTGAAAATTGTGTTCTTGTCAGTTGCTCTATGCCTCAGATTTGCTTCCCTGTTAGGTTTTTGTAGATATTATGCTATGCTTCATAAATTCTACTTATTAGCCTCTACTAATTAGATCTGGTCTTGTCAGTCTCTCATTCTCTCTCTCTCATATGCTTCTAAAATATTTAGTAGACCTTTGCACTTTATCATATCCTTCTGCCTTGGGTTATACCTGCCTAGAAATTCAGACCAATTCATTGCTCTTTGTCCTGCCTAAAAATAACATTCAACCTTCCCTAGCCAACTGCTGTAGCCAGTAGCACTGAGTTTTTATTTATTCTTCATTTTACCAATCCAGGAGGGTAGATTTCAAACCACCATGGCAAATAATGCCTTGTAACAGGAACCTGATTTATTTTGTCATAGACAGAGGTTACATAATGTCTGATATTATCTAATTTCAGTCCTTGGGACCAAACATTTAATCTCTGGGACAGGTCACTATGCCCCCCACCCCGCCCCCATGTAAACATCATATCCTTCCATTTTGGGCTATAGTTTAGGTTCTGGAATAGGAATGCTAGCATTATCTGTGCTGCATTATAGCAATCTCATAAATGTGACAAAGCTAGACTCTCCTGCTTCCTAGGCAGAATCACCTTATTCCAAATAACTGTTGACCTTTTATTTTCCCAGATAAATTTAGTTATGTATCTCTGGAGCCTATCCCACAGTTTTTCTTCAGGATCTTAGAGAAATACTTGACCTGTATACAATACTAATGGAATCAGGAGCATCTTTATTACTTCAATTTTATGATCCAGATCTGTTGTCATTGTCTTTCATCTCTTTATCTGATTTAGTATACTCCCAGGTTATTTTGGGAGAATCCATTGGCCTGTTGGCTATCCAAATTCCTAGATATTTTATTCTTTGATACTGCCATAAATAAAGGAAATGCTGTACTAACTGGTGGATTGGGGATAATTCACAGCTATTGCTTTTTTACTTTCATTAACTTTATATTCCAAGATTTCTGTAAATTGCCTTATAAGCTTAAATATATTTACAGTGTCTCCTTGTAGATATGTCAAATAAACTAACAGGCTGTCTGCAAATAAAGTTAATTTTTCTTCTTTTCCACACCAATGCCATCCCTTTATTCCAGATTCTCTTGTCCTTTGTGCTAACAGCATCAGGTATATTGCAAATAATAATGGAGACAGGGGCACCCCCTGCCATGCCCCCCTCTCAGCTTTAAACTCATTTGTAGTCTTACCAGTTATCTTTAGTGCTGCTACTTCATCTGTATAAATTTCCTGCATCAAAACTATAAAATCTCCCAAGCACTCTCCATAGGCAGTCTCATTGCACCTGGTCAAACACGTTTTCCATGTCCAGACCTACTGTCAGTAATGGTTCTCCCTCTTTTTTTCTTCCTGTAGTATCATACAGGTCTTTAGTTTATTATCACACCTCTGTGTGTCTTGAATGAAACTCCAGTGATGTAGGTTGATTATCTTTGGAAGGAGGTTTGCCTGTTGTTTGACAAGAATTGCTACAAAAGATTTATAATCATGGTTCAGGACCAGGATAGAGTCATGATTATTTCTTAAATGTTTTTTGTCAACTGACAAAACAGTGAAAAAAAAATCACTGAAAGCCACTTTCAGCAAACAGGACTCTAAGCTATTTTTTACAAGGGGGCAAGCCCCACAGCAACTGTAGTGTGGGTGAGAACCCCACCCCCCAACTTATATATACCAACTTCACAGCTGCACAACACCACCTGCTCACTGAAATTTACTTTCAGTGATAAAGCCATAAAACTGTTGTCAGTTGGATAAACAGTGTTTAGCACAAATACATGTTCCTACTATAATGGGGGGGGGGTAAGGATGCCAAATTTGTGGGGTCTTTCCCTTCCTTATTTATAGGTTCATAGGTTCATAGGTAGGTACTAAGCTATTGGCCCTAGGGCCTATATAAGTCTAGCCAAATGGTACCCTGGCTTTTTCCACACAAGAAAATTATTTTACTATGCCCCTGTCAAGCAGAGCCACAGAAGTGATCCCCAGGGTTAATTTCCTATCTCCCATCCAATCCTCAAGATTTTTCTTGAAGAGTGCTAATGAGGAGCTTTGTTTGATATAGATAGGTAGTTTGTTCCAGAGTATGGGAAGTCTCTGGGACAGGAATCTATCCCACCAGCATGTTCTGTTTATTGTGGTGACAAGGATTAGGTCCCTAGAGCATGTAGCTCAGAGGGATTGGGATTTCTTTAAGTGGAGCATGTTCAACAGCTCTGGGTTTGACATAGCTTTGTATGTTAGGCAGAGATCTCCTTTGAGTAGGCGAAATGTGACGGAGTAAAGCTGGAGTTTTTTGAGACGGTCTGCATAGGGCATCTGTTTGAAGCCAGTAATCCTCTTTGTGAGGTATTTTTGTGGCTTTTCCAGTTGTTGTAGATGTCTTGTGAGGTACATACCAAAAGGGGCATTGTACTCTATAATGGGTCTAATGAATGATGAGTAGAGGGGAACAATGACCTCTTTTTTCCTGGATGAGAAACATTTTGTGATGAGGTGTGCCACATAGAAGGATTTCCTGACTACTATGGTGATGTGATTATGAAAGGAGAGATTAATGTCCACCTGTGTCCCAAGGTCTCTTATCACACTTTCGGTGTTAAGTAGACTACCGCCTATGTGGTAGTTCATGGGTACAGAGTTTTTACCAAAAGGAATGACAATGCACTTTTTGGCATTGAGCTTGAGGCCATGACTTTGACACCAGGCATCTGTCTCAGTGAGGCCCTTTTGTAGGATGTCCACATCATTAGGAGTTTTAATTATGGCTCCTCGTTTGCAGTCATCTGCGAACTTTGTTAGCCAAAGACCTTCAGAGAAGTAGATACCAAACAGGAGAGGACCCAGGACTGAACCCTGTGGTACTCCACTTGTCACTGGTCTGAAGTTGGATTTAGAGTCTTCTACTTTCACAGTGTGAGTTCTGTTAGTGAGCCAGTTGACAACCCATCTTGTGACATAGGGATTTATACCTAGTTTAGTGAGTTTATCTATAATTCCAGAGAGGGGGATGGTGTTGAAAGCCTTGGCAAGATCTAGATAGGCTGTGTGAAATACCTTAACCTCATCTATAGCTTTGGTGACCACTTCAAAGAAGTCTATCAGGTTTAGGAGACATGATCTGCCTTTTACAAACCCGAACTGGGTAGGGTCCAGAGTTTGGAGATTACCAATGTCATTGTTTATAAGTTCCATGATGATACGTTCCATAGCCTTGCGGTAGTTCCAGGGGTTCATGGTGGCTCCCCCTTTGTGGAGTGGGATAACCGTTGCTGTGAGCCATTCAGTGGGCACAAAGTCTGAGGTGAGGCTATTATTGAACATGGTACTTAGTTGGGGTTCTAGTTCGTTCTGTAGTTCATGTAGAACGCAGCCTGGGATGTTGTCAGGTCCCATGGATGCTGTGTTCTTGGCTTTGGAGAGTGTGTTTTTTACCCGTGCAGCCGTGAGTACAGGAACTTTACATTCTTCCAGTATAGAGATGGGCTCTTTAGGGGATGAGAGAGGGGTAAAGTTAGCACTGAACCTATCTGCCAGGATGTTGGCAATATCAGTTGGTTCTGTATATTAAGTGCCATTGTGCTGTAACTCAGAGCAGATCTGAGTGTTGCCATTGAGACTCTTGACATAGCTATAGAATGCATTGTGGTTGTCTTTAGAATCAGTGGTGATTTTGTTTTCGTAACTAGCTTTTGTGGATTTTATGAGGGATCTCAGCTTCTTACTGAGGCTGACCACGGAGTTCCTCCAATCATGGGATTTTACTCTTTTTTGCAACAGTTTCTTTCTTCTGTTGTAGAGTTTGTTTATGGCAGGGGACCACCAGATTGGCTTCCTTTTTTTGGAGGATAGCATCTTGGTTCTGTTAGGGATTGCATGATCCATGCACTTGTGTAAGTGCTTATAAAGTGCAATTGTATAGGATTCAGCAGTCATACCTCTGTTGTCCATCAGCATGGGTGCCATGAAATTTGCCACTTCTGTCTTAAGAAGCGTGAAGTTGGCTTTGGAGAAAATTTTTATGGTAGTTTCCCTAAGGGGGGGTGGGGGAGGGATGTGGATGTCTAGGGTGATTTGCTTGTGGTCGGATCTGACCAACGAAGAATTGACCTCTGGTGTGGAACACCGGTTGCCCATGTTGGTAATGACCAGGTCTAGGATATTGCTGCCCCTGGTGGGGGTGTGGATAAGTTGATCCAAGGCATTGGAATTTATGAATTCCAGAAAATGTTGAGCACAAGAGTTGGTACATGAGTAGTTTTCCCAGTTAATGGTGGGGTAGTTGAAATCGCCCATTATTAGGGTGTTAAGTTGTACCATAACATTTTCCAGTGAATCAAGAAATGAGGAGTGGGAATCCTGGGGCATGGTGGGGGATCTGTAGCAAGCTATAATTTGGATTGCGGTCTTGCCCAAAGTTAGTTGCATTTGGATAATCTCAGATGCATTATGCTGAGCAACTAGCCTGGAGGTGTGGATATCCTTAATGAATATGGTCCAGCCTCCACCTTTAGTGCTTCGGTCCAGGTTAGGTGGTCGAAAGGTGTGGTATGAATTATAACCTGGTAATGCAGGGGTGCTCTCTGGAGCCTTGAACCAGGTCTCTGTCACTGCACAGATGTTGATGTTCTCCATTTTAAGGAGTGCCTCGAGTGAGTGCATTTTGAGGTTTAGACTTCTAGCATTAAGTAGCATTACCCTCAGATTTTGCTTGCTTGTACCTGTTACGGTGGTGAATTTGTCATTTGAATCTTGCCTAAAAAAGGCACTATAGGGGTGGCAAGAGCCTTAGCCAGTATCCAGAATCCCAAGGGTGACAGGTGCAGGCCATCTCTGGCAAAGCATTGTGGTTTGTCGATCATGTCATCCCAGGCAGACAGATACTGGATTCCCTTAGAATGACACCAGAAGCTTAGCCAATTGTTGAAGTCAATCATTTTATCCTTGTACTGTGGTATCATTCTGGGTGATGGTAGATTGCTACTCAGGGTTAGCGTCATACCTGCCTGTACTACAAGTTCAGACAGCTCCTCCATATCTCTTTTTATGTAGTCCAGTGAGGTACGTCTCAGGTCATTCACACCAACATGGACAATGACAGAGTCATATTTGTACTTGTTGTGGAGTGACCTGAGTGCATGCGTTATGTGGTGGATCCTAGCACCTGACAGGCAGCTGACAGTAACTTTCTCTTTGTTTAGCCTGGTGAGTGGAACATCAGTGTGCCTGACTATAGAGTCACCTATGACTAGAGTGTTGGGTACGTTGTTATGCCTTATGGGCTGTGGTTGAGTGGCACACTGAATTTGTGGGCTATGTGTCATTTGGGTTGTGTTGGGGGGGGCGGAGGTTGCTTGCATTTCTGCTTTGGAGGTCCCTGTTGCTTGGGTAGATTTTTTTTGAGAACCTCCGTGAATGTAGGTATGTGTTTTGTGTTTCTATGTGTGTGTTTTGGTGGTGTAGGTTTTGAGGGACTATATGATGAGTGTGGTGTGGTGCAAGTGTTTACCTTCTCCTCTTGACTGTCTAGTCCAGTCTTGGGTGAAGAGAGCTTTGCTTCCAGTTTGGCTATATAAGTGCATCTCTCACAGGTTGTAGTGTTGGGTGGTAGGAGGAGAGGGTTGTCTGTGTACATGAGGCAATTGCTGCATTGCCCCAAGATGCCCAGATTCATCAGGTAGACAGGAGAAAACACTGGGAGCTGACCCTTAGACATGCCTGGATAGGTGCTTATTTATTAAGTACTAAAAACTGTTTTCCTCTAGACAAGTGAGGAATGTTGAGTGCTGTAGTAATTTGTAGCTTATTTAGTGCTTACAATGAGTTCTGAACAAGTGCTGAGCTCAAAGAAATAGATTTGAGTGCTGAAACTAGAAAATTGGCTAGTTCTAAGAAACAAAATTAAGCTAGAAGGCTTCCCTCCAACACAGAAAGGCTTGAGAGCTCAGAAGCTTACAAACAGTCCTGGATACGACAAATCTATATCTGGAGTAGACGACTTACAGGAAAGGCAGGAAAAAAGCTTAGAAATTTATTTTTTTTTTTTGTAAAGTGGATAGGGGAAAGGAGGAGCAGAAACTAACTGGGTTGGCCTTCTCAAATGTTCTCCCTGGATTAGATAGAATGAGGTAATGACACTAGACTGGGAGGAGTGTCCCAGATCAAATTTACAGTAGGGGCAGGCAACTGCAAAGCCACAAAAATCAGAACAGACAAACCCAACCAGATGCTTAACAATTGTAGAAAATTCTAGTTAATATCTCACACACAGTGAAACTAGCTAGCAAAGTATATGCAGACAATAAAAGTGCTATAAATAACTCAGAAATAAGCAAAAAACAGGATACTTAATGTTATATATCACAGATTAGTTAGCTCAGAGCCCTTCCTCCGACTTCCTCCGATTAGCTCAGTGTGAAATGACAGAAACACTCACAAGTTAACTTCTTAAGTAACAAAGTTGAAACCTGAAACAACTTTAAAAAAGCTTGAAAGAACCAATGAGGTGCTTACTCCAAGGCGTAGTCCAGGCAACCCCAGTCAGCCAATGACCACAAACAATTCACTCTCACTGAAATGCTGTACTGGCTTTGGCTAAGCTATGATGGCCTGGAACATGTGCTCAGACACACAGCCTCTACTAACAAACAACTAGGCCCAAAACACAAGCCTGAATATGAATAATGCTACACTACCACCTCTACTTAGGTAGAAAAAACTGCAGAAATATTTAAACAGATAAAGGATCAAGGAGACTCTAGAGAATGTTTTTAAATGCAAACAAGTTATATGATACACTCCTAGCATATCACTGTAACCACCACATTACTCCAAAACTTTGGTATTACCTTATCCGATAATTAAACATGATTGAGCTATCTGAATATGTGTCCCAGGCAGGTATGTTCCTAGCCTTGAGTAGGATTCTACCCTAGGATGATACCACAATACAAACAAAAAATGATTGACTTCAACAACTGGCTTAGTTTTTGGTATAATTCTAAGGGGATCCAGTTCCTGTCAGCTTGGGATGACATGGTTGATAGACCATGCTGCTTTGCCAGGGATGGTCTTCACCTGTTACCTCTAGGCTTTTGTTTACTGGCTAAGGCACTTGCCTCTCCCATAGTGCCCTTTTTAGGCAAGATCTCAAGAACAAAATTTTTGACATGAAAATATCACTCACAAGTAAATTAAGGGTTATCCTGCTAAATGCTAGGAGTTTAAACCAGAAACTGCACTGTCTAGAAGCACTCCTCTCCCTGGAGGAAGTTGACATCTGTGCAGTCACAGAAACTGGGTTCAAGGCTACAGAGAGTATCCCAGATTTGCATGGCTTCACTGCCTTCCACACTTTCATACCACACAATGAACATGTGAGAACCAAAGGAGGAGGAGTATCTATCTTCATCAAAGATAAATACACCTCTAGACTCATTAGACAGGAAAACTCTGTGGAGTTACACCAAGTTAACTAATTGTGGGTAAGACCCCCCTTCAAGCCACCGTTAGCTATAGACCTACGTCAATGAACCATGGTACCCATGCTGCTTATTTGGCCCTACTAGAATCAAACAAACTACAACCAAACACTCTAGTCATGGGCAATTTTAATTATCCCTCCATTGACTAGGAAACTTATACAAGTACCAACATACTTGCACAAGGTGCCTGGACTTTGTTAACACTAATGCACTGGAACAAATAGTATGCAACCCCACAAGGGGCTCAAATATTCTTGACCTGTTCCTCACCAACATGGATGACTGCTGCACTACCACAAGTACAGGACTCTCACTGGTTTTATCTGATCACAAATCAGTCACATTTGAAGTAGCTATAACACCTGAACCACTCTTAGGTGAAATCAGGCTAAAAGATTTCACCAAAGCTAATTATACCCTCCTAAGGGATGGCATAAATACTTTCCAAGCTCCTGTTCCCACAGATGGCATTGACAACTATACTAAGGTATACACAAATGCCCTGTACAATCGCTTATACAAATGTATTGATACTGATGTAGCTGATAGTATCGAAACAAGATCCTCAAGAAAAAAGCAAGCCTCCCTGATGGACATCTAGTTGCTATCTAAGAATAAAAAAGAGAGGTCCCAACACTGGAAGAACACCCTCTTCTGCTTGAACAAACAAATAAGACAACTTGTAAAATCCTCTAAGGGCAACTTCGAAAAAAAATTACCAACCATAGCTAAGGATAACCATAAGGCATTCTTCAGCGATATCCATAACCTAAAAGGTAGGACAAGATGTGTGCTGAACTAGCTGTGGATGACATCACACACTGATCCTGAAAAAATAACTAACCTATTAGCTGACAGGTTTGGCAAAACTTTCACCCCCCTGTCCCATCCAAACATTACACAAAACATTCCCTCTACATCTCCCCCAGCATGCATCTCCAAAGAGCAAGTCATTAATTATCTCTCCAAGGCCAAAAACACAGCTTCTATGGGACAGGATGGCATCTCAGGTTGCATTTTAAATGGTCTAAAATATGAGTTAGCAAATCCATTAGGTACTCTCTTCAATCACAGCCTGTGTACTGGTTTTGTCCCTGCTGAATTGAAAACAGCAACCATCATTCCCCTTCATAAAGGGTGTACAGACTCAGACCTTGGGAACTATAGACCCATAAGCTTAACCAGCCTTATCTGTGAGGCCGTGGAACAAATCATCATGGACCTTATAAATAAGGATATAGGTGATCTCCAAATCCTTGCTGCGGCACAGTTTGGTTTTGTCAAAGGCAGGTTATGCCTGTTAAACCTGGTGAACTTCTTCAAAAATGTCACCAGAGCAATAGATGAAGGCAAATCTGTACATACAGCCTACCTTTACTTAACCAAGGTGTTCGACTCAATCCCACATTCAGACATCATTAATAAACTCTCCCAGTTGAATATCAACCATTATGTCATAAGGTGGGTTGCTAACTGGCTCACTGACAGATCACACTCAGTCAAAGTTGGGGACTTTACATCAACCAGCATACTTGTCACCGGTGGGGTTCCACAGGGTTCAGTGCTGAGCCCCCTATTGTTTGGAATATACTTCTCAAAGGTTCAGGCCACAACAGGGGGGCTGTCCCTGACTAAGTTTGCTGATGACTGCAAATTAGGTGCAATCACTGAAACCCCAAACAATGTCAATATACTTCAAGATGGACTTACACAAACCAGTGATTGGTGCCAAAGCCATGGACTCAAACTCAATGCTAAAAAGTGCATTATCATCCCCTGTGGTAAAAATGATATCCCTGCAGACTATCATATAAATAATAATACCCTAATAACAACTCAGCAGTGAGAGACTTGAGAACGCAAGTTGACTGTAGCCTAAACTTTGACCATCATGTGTCTACTATGGTAAGGAAAGTAATCTACATCACACACCTCATTAGCAAAGGCATTGCCTCAAGAGCGAAATAAGTCATAACTCCCCTGTGCTCAACCCTCATCAGGACAATAATTGAGTATAATGCTCCCTTTGGTATGTATCTTACCAGGCACCTACAACAACTTGAGAGACCTCAGGGATTTCTAACCAAGAAAAGTCAGGGTCTGCAGCACATGTCATACATTGACAGACTAAAGTCACCGTCACTGTACTCAGTAGCATGCAGACTACTTAGAGAAGACTTGTGCCTGGCCTACTGAGCAATCTCAGATCCAAACCTAATGGAAATGCTGCACATCCGCAAGTCAAATGGGACAAGTGTCACCCTCTCAAGGGACCTTAACCTGGCCTGTGACATAAATAGGACCTGCTGGAGATACAGCTATGTCTCTCAGAGGTTACCACTCTTCTGGAATAGGCTACCACTTCATATCAAACAGACCCTCTCTTTAACCCTGTTTAAGCATAGCCTGGATGACTGGATGGGAAACCATAAAATCCCGCTGGGGATTTCACCTATGACCCTCCTAGATATGGACAGTCATTGCTAACTAAGATCTCAAGTTTTGACAAGATCCTTTATATTGGGTCTCTCTAGTATTATATTGGGTACACATGCCTAGGCTTATAAAGACCTTAGGATCAATAGCCCAGTTACTGTCTATGAACCTATTAAACATTCTATACCTTTTTTAATGTTCTCCCTAGCTTCTTTCCATAGTTCCACTGGTTTACCATCTAATACTAATGACTCCCTAACCACTTTATGTTTCAACTGCATTTCTACTTCCTCCCTTTTTATCTGACTCAATAATACATTTTCTTCTTCAGCCATTATTTTTTGCAGTTCTAGTCCCATTATGAACCTGTCTACTTTGTCCTAACAGACAGCAGATTTAGCTTGTTCATAGCTTCATAGGTTCATAGGTAGGTACTAGGCCATTGGCCCTAGGGCCTATATAACCCTAGCCAAAAAGGTACCCTGGCTTTCGCCACCCAAGAAAATTATTTTCCTGTGCCTCTATTGAGCAGAGCCACAGAGGTGATCCCAGGGCTGAATTTCCTATTTCCCAGTCATCAAATTTTTTCTTGAAGAGTGCTAATGAGGAGCTTTGTTTGATATAGATAGGTAGTTAGTTCCAGAGTATGGGAAGTCTCTGGGACAAGAATCTATCCCTCCAGCATATTCTGCTTATTGTGGTGACAAGGTTTAGGTCCCTAAAGCATGTAGCTCGGAGGGATTGGGATTTCTTTAAGTGGAGCATGTTCAACAGCTCTGGGTTTGACATAGCTTTGTATGTTAGGCAGAGATCGCCTCTGAGTAGGCGATATGTGATGGAGTAAAGCTGGAGTTTTTTGAGACTGTCTGCTTAGGGCATCTGTTTGAGACCAGTAATCATCTTTGTGAGGTATTTCTGCCTTTCCAGTTGTTGTAGATGTCTTGTAAGGTACATATCAAAAGGGGCATTGTACTCTATAATGGGTCTAAAGAGTGACGAGTAGAGGGGAACAATGACCTCTTTTTTCCTGGATGAGAAACCTTTTGTGATGAGGTATGCCACATAGAAAGATTTTCTGACTACAGTGGCGATGTGATTATCAAAGGAGAGACTACTGCCCACCTGGGTCCCAAGGTCTCTTATCACACTTTTGGTGTTAAGTAAACTACCACCTATGTGGTAGCTCATGGGTACAGAGTTTTTACCAAAGGGGATGACAATGCACTTTTTGACATTGAGCTTGAGGCCATGGCTTTGACACCAGGCATCTGTCTCAGTGAGGCATTTTGTAGGATGTCCACATCATTAGGAGTTTTGATTATGGCTCCTAGCTTGCAGTCATCTGCAAACTTCATTAGCCAAAGACCTTCTGTGTTAGCCTGTACTTTAGAAACGTAGATACCAAACAGGAGAGGACCCAGGACTGAACCATGTGGTACTCCACTTGTCACTGGTCTGAAGTCAGATTTGGAGTTTGCAACTTTCACAGTGTGGGTTCTGTCAGTGAGCCAGTTGGCAACCCATCTTGTGACATAGGGATTTATACCTAGTTTAGTGAGTTTATCTATAATTCCAGAGTGGGGGATGGTGTTGAAAGCCTTGGCTAGATCTAGATAGGCTGTGTGAATCACCTTATCCTCGTCTACGGCTTTGGTGACTGCTTCAAAGAAGTCTATCAGGTTTAGGAGACATGATCTGCCTTTTACAAACCCGAACTGGGGTGGGGTCCAGAGTTTGGAGATTACCAATGTCTTTGTTTATAAGTTCCATAATGATACGTTCCATGGCCTTGCAAACCAGGCTCATTAGGCTAATGGGGCGGTAGTTCCCGGGGTCCGCGGTGGTTCCCCCTTTGTGGAGTGGGATAACAGTCACTGTGCACCATTCAGTGGGCACAAAGCTTGAGGTGAGGCTATGATTGAACATGGTGCTTAGGTGAGGTGCCAGTTCATTCTGTAGTTCATGTAGAGCGCAGCCGGGGCTGTTGCCAGGTCCCATGGATGCTGTGTTCTTGGCTTTGGAGAGTGTGTTTTTTACCTGTGCAGCCGTGATTACAGGAACTTTGCATTCTTCTGGTATAGAGATGGGCCTTTTAGGGGGTGAGAGGGGGGTAAAGTTAGCACTGAACCTATCTGCCAGGATGTTGGCAATATCAGTTGGTTCTGTATATTTAGTGCCATTGTGCTGTAACTCAGAGCAGATCTGAGTGTTGCCATTGAGATTCTTGACATGACTATAGAATGCTTTGTGGTTGTCTTTAGAATCAGTGGTGAGTTTGTTTTCATAACTTGCTTTGAAGGATTTTATGAGGGATCTCAGCTTCTTACTGAGGCTTCCAGGGAGTTCCTCCAATCATGGGATTTTTACTCTTTTTTTGAAACAGTTTCTTTCTTCTGTTGTAGAGTTTGTTTATGGCAGTGGACCACCAGATAGGTTCCTTTTTTTAGAGAATAGCATCTTGGTTCTGTTAGGGATAGCACGATCCATGCACTCGTGTAAGTGCTTATAAAGTGCATTTGTGTAGGATTCAGCAGTCATGGGTGTCGTGAAGTTTGCAACTTCTGTCTTACGAAGCGTGAAGTTGGCTTTGTAGAAAATTTTTATGGTGGTTTCCCTAATGGGGAGGTGGGGGCGGGATGTGGATGTCTAGGGTGATTAGCTTGTGGTCAGATCTGACCAATGAGGAACTGACTTCTGAGTGGAACACCGGTCGCCCATGTTGGTAATGACCAGATCTAGGATATTGCTGCCCCTGGTGGGGGTGTTGCATAAGCTCCTTATAATAGTCCACAAACACCTGGCTACTGAACCTAGTTCATAACACACCCTACCTGTTCTAAGATCTTTTAATTTTGTTATGCTTCTATCCAGTTCCAGTTGTCATAATTGTTGAGATAATTATTTTTGCAAATTTGGTGTGCTCTCAAAAATGCTTGTCTTACTGTTACTTTTTTCCTCTCCCATTAGTCTAGCAGGATTTGACCAGTTTGCTTTGCTAGTTTCCGCAGTTCCATTTTTTCTAAATCACTCAGAGGTTCACTTTGAACTTGTAGATCTTTCATTTTTGACAACACTGCTGTCCTCTTACCTCTGTTGATTTCCTAGTTCTCCATTTCAAAGCACTTAATATATTTAGCAAAGCCAAATTTAAACCAGTCCCATGTTTGTATCAGATCTGCAGATATTTGCAGCAATTCATTTAGTAGCATGTTTAAAAAATGTCTCCAGTTACTTCCTAGAGTACATTTTAACCAGTGAACTGGAAAATGCCAATGTGTAGCCTTGGGTGTTATCTCCCATGGGCTTAACTCCACAAAAGTGGTGCATAATCTGAAAGCAACCTAGATTCTGTCCATGTCCCCATAATTACATACTTGCATATATTTGTATATTCTGGCTATCTGGAACCATGTTCCAAATCTACATGAGTAAAATGTATATTCAATCTGCACTCTGTTTCCTTTCATTATGTCTGACAATCCATATATTTTCATAAAACTGTCTAAAAACCTACCTTCTGGAATGGCCAAACATGTTCTTAGTCTCCCACTCACATAATTTTTGTTAGTGACTAGATTGCAGACCCCCAATATTGTCGATATCCTTTGTTAGAAATGTACATACTATTTGCAGCACCTTAGCTTAATGCTGGAAGTGTACTTTGTAACATGCTAGCAGCTTCTCATTATTCCTTATAGACATCAGATTCTTGTATACTAGCTGCATATCATGTTTGTAAGTGCTGTTTTCTCTGAAAAGCTGTTTGCAAATCCCTGTATATGTCTGTGTCACACCTATTAATTTTCAGATTGTGGGATTGCATAAACCGAATCACTCTGGGCTATCTAAGCTTCCTGGAATGTTACCAGTATCACAAGATCCTCATCAAAGCCCAATACCCTTATTTATCCTTTCCTGCTTTTGGACAATCATGATTTAATTTATTTTCTTCACCTCTGAAAATACCTGATCAGTGTGTATCAGATATAGACAAGGTTCTAATACACATCCCTGTCTAAAACCTTTCTGAGTTTTAAGTGACCTTTGCTGGTAATATTAAATTGGGCTCAAGTTAATGTATATAATGAAAATATGTTTATCAGGGAAGTAGAAAACCTTTCCAATTCATCAGGTTCCATAATTTAGCTCAACACAGCCAAATGCAGAGTTCAGATCTATGAATAAGATACATAGGACTTGTTTTTCTCAACTGAGTATAGTTTTCTGTTAGATAGTTTAGTATCATGCAAATTGAACTCTGCAAAATATGCCTGACATAACAGAATTTGTTTGAGCTGTACTTTTCCTTTAATATTATGCTTATTACAATTGTCATTACTAGTTAATGTAAGATGACAATACATCCCGTCTTTTCTTCTTATATACTGGAATGATTAAACTCCTTTTCTAGGAATCAGGAAAATGTTGTTTTCTAAGACAATAACTAAATTGCATAGGCGATGACATTACCTATGTATCTACATGAGATAAGTACAGGTCATTGCTAGGTTCCTCAGGACCTGTAGCTTTTTCTCTCTTACATATAGCCTTTGATTTCTTCCACAGTTATTTATCCTAGTTTCTTTCAAAACTAAATGTTCACACTTATCATTCCCACTAACAGCATACTTTTCACTGAAAAAATGCTGCGATAATAATCATTTTTACTAGACAAACCCAAGCACTTCTTAATCTCCTTCCAGAATAACTTTCTATTCCCAGCTGCAATATTTCCTAGCATATCTTCCCATTTTACTTTTTCATGACTCAGTTTTTTCTTTTTTATGAATTTATACTTCCTCCTTACCTATTTTGAAAAGAAGGTTTGAGGTTTGATAGAAGACTAAGAAAAGGACAATGGTTTAGCAGATGAATTAGGGGGAAAAAGTGTATTTCTATTTAATGAAAGATCACAGCACAGTGGCAACAATACCAGCCAGGAGGAGATATGACTCAAACTAGACAGAGCATAAAATATGAGGAAATAACGGCAGCACACATTAAAATATAATGCATGGTAACTGTCAAAATAATAGTAGTGTATGATGCTAAAAGGGACAAAGGTTAAAAAAGCAATAATCTAAAATGGTAAAGCAAATCAGCTAGTGCCAACAACAATAAATGATGGCAGTCATACAAAAAGTCTGATAACAGAAGCACTGCTTGATTCCAAGCTCAAAAAGATGTTTTAAACAACAATGAAGAACATAGTGTTGAACTGCAAACCGAAAGTAGAATACTAACGCAGCACTTATATTAAGCAAAAAAAAAAAAAATCCATGCATAAATGACTAATATTACTCAAGCTCAACACATCAGAAAAATAAGTATGTCATTCCAAATCCAGAGCCTCTGCTAAGGATACATACTTTAAATATGACAAATATTCATTACTGGTCATCCAAAGGGCAATTAGAATAAGAAATGCAGTTTTTTAAACATGTATCTCATTCTTCATTGCAATTACTTCCATCATGCATGTAAACATCATAGACTAAACATGTATTACAGCAGTGATGCATTCAGCTAAGGCTCCATAAGGTGAATAGCAGTACTTCCAAAGGATGGGTGATTTGCCATTGGATGAAAGTGGTATCTTCCTGTAAGTGAACCTATCAGAGTGTACCAGAAAAAGAAACCATCTATGTTGCAGGCCTGCTTTTCCCCAGTGTTAACACTACTAATCCCGTGTTGTCAGATGAATAGTGTGGGCAGGGAATATCTAAATAGGGATAATGGCAAACTGCACATGTTCAGTCAGAAACAGAAAAAGGTAAAATGGCCACTAAGGAATCAACAAAATGGTTGCGCTGACATTTTTAAAGTTACCGCTCCTTCCCAAAGCACACAGCACATATGCACTACTATATAACAACAGAGCAACTGTAGCAACACAGACATTGTAATCAACTCCCTTTTCCATTTTATATGGGGGTCAGAGTGTTGTGCCACCTGTTGTCAACTTTTTCAATTTAGACCCAGTCTCCTACCTTCTTCAATAGCCATGCCCACCTGTCACAGGTATTCTTTCATGTAATCTTAATTGCATTCTTATATCCTCTCACCTACTTCCTGTCTCTCTTAAATCTGCTTTTCCAAATCCCCTTCTGTTTTTCGCTGCACATGTGACCAAACTATCATACTCTGTTATCCCGGACATTCTCTACAACTGGAGCTACTTTAACTTCTGTTATGAAATCCTCATTTCATCATCTGTTCCACAGTGTACATATTGCTAGCCAGCTCAGTTACTGCATCACCATCACCTCAGCCTCGCTCGGCTGCTCTGTCTTCACTGTACAGATTTCTGCACTATACAGCAGTACAGGACATGCCACTCTTTTAATGCACCTTATTTTTCAGCTTCTTTGGCCTTCTTCTGCCATGCACAGCTACTAACACTTGGTGCCATTTGGCTGCAGCCCTGCTGATTCTAGCTTGTCCCTCCTCATTCAGACTTTCTTTCTCCTAATCCATACATGCATGTGCATGTTAAACTGTTCCATTACTTTCCCTTTTATCTGGATTTCCATCTTCTTCTGATCTTTCCCATTTACTGAGCACAGTGTAGTCTGCACTCAGTTTTATCCTATGTGCCTTTAGTTTTGCATTCCAGTTCTTATAATTTGCTGAAGGTGCTGCTCAGTGTCCATTTGTAATCCACATCACCTGCACACAGCAGCTTTGCTGATCTATCCCTTCTGACCTGTTTGTTGAATGAATAGAAGTGGATTTAGAGATGAACCCTGATTGAAAACCACCCTGTGAGTCCAAACATCACCCATACATTTGTCATCGGGTCCTTTTGCATGTTCTGCATTAATTCTACCAATGTCTTCAAGACTTTGAACCACCATAGGGCTGCATAAATTAGCTTTTTTTGGGACTGTCTCATAGGCATAATTCAAGTCTAGGAATGCCAAGTTGGGCTTTTTTCATCTCCAGCTTCTTCTCCGTTAAGTGCAATCTTACATTTGACTGTAATCTGGTGTATGCGTTAATAACAAGGTTTCCTTTCAAGTAATAAATGATCAGATAAGAGTTATTTAAAATAAAACAGATCAATTAGAACAATTATTATTGTAAAAGCAATTTAGTTATTCTATAAAGACAGGAGCACCAGAGTCAGCAGCAAAATAAAGTTGTTTGCAAGTCAAGCAAAATTCTCTTTATAATATCATGCTTGACATGAAGATACCAAAGACTGTCACATCATACTGATCAGTGAGACATCATTCCTTAAAATGATAGCCTTATCTTTTTGATAAATGCCACCCGTTGTCTGAACTGCTTCTGTGTGGCCCATTAAAAAGGTTTCTGTACTTACTAATCAGCAGATATGATTTAAGAAACACATACGTTGTACTCCATCCTAGGATTTGTAGTCTCCCTGCTCTCCCTAATCACTATCAATCTTGTTGAATGCGAGAACCATGTCTGTCCTTCATCCAGAAACATTTTGGTGCTACCATTCAGCTTTGCATCTGTGACTGCATGCAAAATAAATAATTAATTTGTTCTTTGTTGGCACATATAGCTGATGTCCAAAAGTGTACTTGTGTTATAATTCAGAATGTCACACAAATAAGTGACAAATAATGTAAATATATTCTGACTGCTGGATGATTTTAGAGAAACAGAGAATTTAAAATTATAAGACAGGACATTATCTATACATATAGCTTCCACTGCCTGCTATTCTTTAACTTGAAGGATACTAGGATAGTACAATAAAGATAAGAATACCAAGATCTTGGTAGAATCCCTATGAATCCATTCACTCAGCTGTGACTTGAGCATGTAACTCATTCTGCTGCCCTGTAATCCCTCAGAGCTGTTTGTTGTGTACAAAAACTGAAATGTAATTATCTTCTCTTTCTCTTTGAAATGTGTGACACTGTGAGATACAGCTTATATGAATGGCAGACTACATTCAAATTAGTTTCCTTTATCTTCAGTCATTGCCCTTTGCAATGTAGCAGTTACCTTCAAGCAGTGCAACAAAAGAATCGGGGAATACAATGCAGAGCGCACAAACTGGGATATCTAGCATTTGCACTGCTTTTTACTTGAAGTATGCCAGCCTGTCGTGATACCAGCTGCACTTGCAAAGGAAATGGCATGCTGATTTTGAACGTGCCACATCAGTAAGTATCAAAGGCAACAAGCAGGACAAGGCTAGAGAAAGACATGCTCATTAAAGTAAATCCCTGTTGCTACAAAGTGACTGATACTGCCAAAGCTAGCTTAGCTGGTTATTAAAATGTTTCTGCAGGCAGAATAAATGATAGAATGCAGATTAAGATAGAACTGTTGGCAGCAGGCTTACAATGGTTGCAGAATATAGTGTTGCGCTTATCCTCAGAGGTGTCACATGTCTGCTATATACCACACATGCATGCCAGAAATTAACTGGGTAAATGGGTCATTTTTCTCTGTTAGTCTTTGTAACTGAAGATCCAAAAAAAATGTATCTTCCACTGAATCAACATATATGTTATAAAAAAACAGATGTCCAGGATCTCAGACAGCATAAGCTTTTCACAGAAGCTTAAATGCCAGAAATATTATACCAGTGGCAACCATTATGCCAGTTAGAGGAGGAGAGTGTTACTTATTATATAACATTGCCCTATGTTTATATTTAAGTTGCAAAGCACATCAAAAACATGTCATGCTCTGTGTGTGTGTGGGTGTGCATCTAGGGGGTGCATGCAGGTGTATGTGGCTTGTATATGTGGATTTTATACACACACACACACACACACACACACACACACACACACACACACAAACACACACACACACACACACCATAATTCTTAACTTCAATTTTTTTCCTCAAGAATCAGGGATAAAACCAAAAACAATGGGGGGGGGGGGTCAAAGGGTCAAAATCTGGGACAATTTTTAATTATTACTCTTATTCACTTAAAAGGTTATTCTAACAAGTTTTGCTTCAGCATAC